>NC_081765.1:17177551-17342551 GCF_963082965.1 Carassius carassius
TTAAGCTACCACTACAAAATCAGCATTGGTTACCTCCGTAGGACAGAATGTGTGAAGTACTAGGCATATTTGCTCACCTGTCTGTGCAGGAGTACCTGCATTTTGATTGGGTGGAGAATTTCCCCGCTGTTCTTTACCCTATTGAGAGCACAAGAGATAAGACGGCATTATGTTGACTAGTCATATGCAGTTTAATGGGTCCATATTTGAATGTGCAGCAAGTGTCAAACCAAATGTTTGCTTCTGCATAAATTACTTCTACATTCCTATTTATCCGTTCTAAACAAAGACTTTGAAATGAGGTAGAACGCAAAACAAAACCTGTTTTTCACAGTTACTGAAGCAAATTTAACATGCAAACAACTGAAAAGGAAGTATACTCATTGAGGCATCACACTGAGGTGCCATTTTGCATAAACGGGAAGACTGGACCCACCGTCTTGTTTTGCTTGTTAGCTTGTGTTAGCAGCTCTGGATTTGGTTCACTGAAGTTAGGAACCTCAGAATACACCATACAGAACCTGTGAAAGACAAGGCAAAATAAAAGATGCTTTTAATGACTTGCATGCATGACTTTGGTAGAAGCATTTATTCAAAGCAAATTGCATTGAAGGTGTACATCTGTCAAGTTGGTCAGTAATAACTTTACATGTTTGACCAAAACATAAAAACCAGGGGTGTCCAATTATACTCCCCAGAGGGCCACTCTCCTGCGGACTCCATGCTTAAATGCACCGTTTCATGCAATGTTTAAATAGGCTTGAAACTGAACTGCAAGTGACACTCCAAGAACAAGACTAGACTCCAAAGCTATGGACATTCATGATTTTCCTGGACTTGGAAATAGAGAATATTAAAACTGAGACTTCAGCGTTTCTCCATAGTCATGGGAACCTTATTTTTTAACCACTTTTGACACTTACTGAACTCAAAAGAATACATACAGAAGTCATGCAATATCTACTGACTCTAACCCTTGTGTCAGTTCCAAAATCTAATCACCATTTCAGTTTATCACCCAAGTGGACATGGTTATTGGCCAATGCTGATAAACCACAAAATGATGAATAGACAAATTATTGTATGCAAGTGCTATTGTGTGACAAGTTTTAATACTCACTCTCCTATTTTCTGCAAGTCTCCTCCTCGTCCAGTGTACAGTGTAAGGCACCCCTTCCACATTGAAGCATACCTAGCCAGACACACAAATATTTTCAAGTTGAAATAAACCCAATGAAATGGTCATAAGCCTTAATTTATTCTCTGGAAAAAAACCAGCAAGTTGCCGGTTTGTTTGATAGACAACCCAATAGCCACACGGGGTTTGAAGCGTCTAAGGTCTGAATAAACTACACAGACAGACAGGAGGTGGTTCGTACCCTCTCGTGAGGCGGATGATATCCCCGGGCTGGATGAGGCTGCCCAGTTCATCCCATACAGAGATGGCAATGCTGCCGCTCTTATCCGCCACTCTGCACGAGCGCACCTCGTGCCCGTCCTTTGTCTTCGTCACCCGACCTGCGCGTGCACAGCAAAGTTAAGTCAAATCTCACAACTACTAAAAACACATAATTGCGTTACACTACGGGAGTTCACATGAAAAACTACAAGAACACCGCAATAGAGACGTTAAGCGCAACGTTATATATGATAATCATAAATGTTAGTTGTGAAGAATTAGCTCCTCTCGTGTTAATAAACGGTCGTGAGGGGTTACAGCAGTGAATCCACTTACCGATTTCCAAAACTATAAAGACGATATTAAGGTTTTTCAATCCGGGCTTTACATCTTTAATCAAGATCACAGCTTCGTTGGAGATATTCGACATTTCTGAGGGCTAAGGTGGAGGCTAGCACACCGGCTAGCGAAACCACAGCTGTTTGAGAGGATTTCTTGATCTAAAGCTAAATCTATGCCCTGAGTGGGTTGTTATATCCGCCAAATAAACTTTACTTGGCAAATAAACTTGGTTTACAAGACCCTTTTGGAAAGGCTTAGGTGTATCTAGCGTAACATTTGAGGCCGTTTGTTTTCACCATCGAGCTAAAGGAATGAAAATATTTGAAATGAAATATTTCTTCCTCCACGTTTAAAACTATTCCTAGAAGACACTCACCACACGTTTATTTTCCAGACAGATATTTAAGACTTCATCCTGTCCTAAACCTGAATAACTACGACTACAAGACTTCGCTTTTAAGTCGGCCAGTAATTAAAAATGTCTAACATCCAGATTGATTTATACCGAGTCACGGTCTTTTTGTGAGCCTACACTATCAAATACACGACGTCAACTTAACAAATAGCTGTTAAAATGGAGGGTTCTTTACATAAACGTGCGGGTTGCGTTTAAAACCGTGTCAGTGAGTTCACACAAGCTCGACAATAACGCGTCTCTTCTTTTCACTCTCCACACGAAAATCATTAATCTGGTGTCTAATCGACATTCAAAGGCTAAAGCGACGACTAAGTCAATATAAAAACGGAGTTCAGCCAAGATAACTAACTATAGCTGCCTAACTATACTGTGCGTTTTGAACAGTTCGAAACTTCCTGATGGCCTTTAAAATTGATATAATTATTAGAATGTTTTCCACATGTGCAGCACTGCAAGCTTACTAGAAAAATAATAAAACAAAAAACGGTCACTAAAAAGGTGAAATCTCTATTTCACAGTGCTATCTTCCCTCTCCCTCACTAACAAAGCGTCTGATCTGCAGCAGACTGTTCGGTTCTTTAAATTCTGTCGGATGTACCACCTCACGGTTTCGTGGGGGTGTTCAGAGATGTGTAATTGGAGTTAAATACATAAATGCGTTTTTAATTTACAGACATTTGAGTGAACAGACATGAAAAACGATCCAGTCTGTATTGTCCAGTATCATAAAGATCGCAAAGGAACGAAAGCTTTAGAGACTTAATTGTTGGTTTTTACCATGTTCTTGTTACATTGTACTCCAATCTGATTGGACACCGTGAAGAATGTGTCCAAATGGATATATCATAGGAAATAATTACACTCCATTTCCTTGTACATTTGACGACGTTGTGTAGTATGATTTGATTACACGTTTCAAAATATTTCCCAAGGTATTTGGGTTGCATCATCACCTCAGGGATCACAGAGGTGATGGTGCAACCCGAATCAATATCCAGTCCCAGATAATCCAAAAGACTGTTGATAGTTACGGTTTTGCTGTATTTAAGGGTTGGGTCCTGTTAACTGTATATATCAGTGAAGTGCAGTTAACCCTTGTGTTATGTTGTGGGTCAATTTGACCTGTTTAGATTTTCTAGTTGTTGGAAATACTGGTTAACCTATGTTTTTTTTTCTTGATATTTTGTGACTTTTTGTCATTTATCATCATGAACATGCATGCAAAGTTTCAACATGTTGGTGTTTTTTGACATATACAAACAAAATTACTATTACGTTCGTGATGTCCGCGGGTCAATTTGACCCGCATATTTTAATGCTCTAAGGCAACTGTACTGACCCAAAATAATAACATTTCTTGATTATATTTTGTTATTTTATTTTTTTTTACTTTTTAAAAAATGAGGATTTCCACCCTTATTTCAATACAGAAAAATCTTTTGTCAGCCACAGATGGTAAAAATTACCTATCATTTATTTTTTCAAACTACCTGAAATAATATTAAACCTTTTTTCTTTTCTTGATATTTAGTGACTTTTTCTCATTTATCATCATGGACATGCATGCAAAGTTTCAACATGCTGAATTTTTTTTACATATACAAGCAACATTAATATTACGTTTGTGATGTTCGTGGGTCAATTTGACCCTCATAGGCATCTATTCAAAAGAAACTGTACAGACACAAAATAAAAACATTTATTTCATGTATGTCAGGCATCAACTCCAGTTCTAAAGTGTAAGTGTATCTAAAAGTGCTCTAACCCTAACCAAACACACTTCAAAAAGCTAAATCATGGTGTTCAAAATTAATGGCAAATTACAAATGACAAACCTGAGCTACCCAGAGAGATTCTGAACATGGAGGGCAGAAACGTGCATCTGGAGTCAGACCCACAGAAAATGAAGGAGTGAACACAGATGATAGGAAAAAACGGAAGAGATGTGAGGTGTGCCCATCCAAGCGTGACTGCAAAACCAGCACCATGTGTGTGAAGTGCAAGAAATTCATATGCCAAAAGCACACACTTGCTGTGTGCTCATCATGTCAGAAGTAACTTCTTGACTTTAAGAAATGAGTTTACAAAACAGCCAACTTAAGAAAAGTAAATATTTTCATTATACATCAACATTTAATTGTTCAGTTATAATGTTCTTAGAAAAAAAAAGTAAAAAAATGTATATGCAAAACAAGTCAGCATACTGTTTATTTTTAAATTTTGTCAAAACAAAACAGTTTTAAAAAACGGTTAAAAAACATTTTCATTAAATCATACCTTCAGATATATTTTTGCGGAATATTTGACAAATGTTGATAAAAGTTTACAGTTTGTACCTGAATCTTTGTTGATTTTCATAGTGTAATTTTTGAGGAATTGTATTGAATCCACTTAGGGTCAATTTGACCTGCTCCATAAAGGGTGTACACAGAAATCGAACAGTGCACAAGGGTTAAACCTGCGTTGGCGTTACCGTCAAGGAAATCCAACAAGCTTTTCACAAATAAAGTTATAATTGACATGTATACATTTGCTGTTTAGGGTTACTACAACAGAAAAGGAATTTCGTCACGAACAGGATTCGAACCTGTGCGGGGAAACCCCATTGGATTTCGAGTCCAACGCCTTAACCTCTCGGCCACCGTGACGCCATTTTGAACTGGCGTAAAAAATCTAAACAGATCCACGACAAAAGCATTTTAGTGTTTTAAATAGTCAATTATAGCTATAATAGCTCACTTAAAATAAAATTCTATGTAGACATTTATTCTTATCGATTTAAAACTATTCAGACAGTTACTATCTAAAAATAAAAATAATAAGTATTAGCGCATACATACAAATTCAAACTAACTTTTCGGAGGCGATAATATTGGAGCAAACGCAATTATTACGTTAATGTAATGAAAAGCCGACCTATAACGTTACTTGTTTTTAGCGACGCATTAGAATACGATTTGTTTTTATATAAGTTTAAGTTTTTGAGTAACGAAATGGAATATTTATATTTTGTTACGAAACAACTATATTTAGTTTTACGGGCTTAATTATGTTTGATAATCGTTTAACAGTCGAGATGCATAAAGCAGGTGAAATCGTAAACTGATTCTCCAAACTGACGGAATTTGGACACAAGGTGGAGACAACATCATCCATTTAACTATAAAGGTCCAGTTCCATAAGGTGGCAACGAGGAAAATGGCCTAAATTGATAAATAAAATGATATATTAAATAAATAATACTACTAGCAGCAGTAGATTACAATTGCTTGTTTGTATAGGATATTGTAGCCTGCCTAAATATATATATTTAGGCACTCTGTTTGTCAGAATTCAACATGCTATGGTAAGTCAATCTAACATAACATTTTCTTATTTTGATATTGTTTATTTCTTAATCCTATACAGTTCATCAGGCTCTAAATTATTTAATCTATGCCATCTCAGACCAGGTTTTTCCATCACTCAAACACAATTACACGGCACTCGATTCTGACTTGTGCTTGCTCTTATGAAAATGTAGTTCTTATCCCCATTTGTTATAATAACGCTAGCATTCATTACCAGGTCAACAGTTACTTTAGTTCATTATTATTATTAATCTATATAGCATTTGTTATGAAAACAACAGCCTGCACATTTAACAATAGCTAGCCTATAGCATGCCACAGTTGTAAATCTATAGGGAAAATCTATTCCCTTAAAAGATTTTCTATAAATTCTACATCAAGTTTAACTATATGTACCAGAATAAATAAGTCTATAATAAAATGTGATACACTCTCCTGGTAAAACTAGTTTTAAAAGATTTTAATATATTTTAGTGCTGGAGCAAGATTATGTTTTGTCCTCTTGTCATCAGTCTTTTTAGTTTACTATGTGCCGTTTTTAGAAAATGTTAGACTTGTTGGGTGGGACCCCTCCCATCCACCCCACCCTGAGTACATGTAACCTGACCCCTCAGTGTACCTGAGAGCCAGAGAGATTTTAGACTGCTTGCCAAACCCACATGTGGTTGATGTAGAAAATGAAACCGTGAAGTTTTCTGTTAAGACCGACTATTCATCTTACCTCACATACCCCACATTTACAACAGTGAAGAACAACAGAACTTCAGACACTCAAAATCTACCTTACTTCGCACACTTTTAAATTGAATCAATAAATGCATAAATATTGTCTAGATAATTGTTCATTGTTGTAAACAAAATCCACCAAACCCAAACAAGGATTTTATGTATATAGCACATTAAAACAACATGACAGCTGTGCTGAGTCTGACCAAGGTGCTTCACAGACAAAGCTGTTTTATCAGTGTTGAGCATCATTGCCGCAGCATGATATAACACCAGCATGGAGCAGTGTGGTCCGAGAGGGGTGCTGAAGAGGCCTGCAGGCTGCACACACGTGCAGGTATTGCATACTTCAGCAGTGACGTGCACATGAGCTGAGGACCGAGGTATGGAATCGCCAACACTAAAGTGCCGTTCCTGTGTCTCAGTGTGTGTACTACTGAGTAGTTTAGTGTGAGATAGATAGAACCTCCATTGGGGGAAGTGTTTTAGTTTAGAATTCTGGCAGCACTTTTTGCAGAATACAGAGTATTTCATCAATGAATCATCTAAACAATGTTAGTCTTTAGAAGAATGTGAAGTTTTCATGAACAGAATGTTTGACCACACAAATACTTCTGGTGCAGTGTACATTTGTATTTATCAAGCTGTGTATGTGTGCCTTTGCCGTGCACTAAAGCAGTAATTTGAGAGTTGTTGGCTATGGGCCAGGTTGCCATGGAAATGGCAGTCAATTGTGCTTGCTTTTCCCCAGAAAATTTATAAAAACGCTTCCCACCATGCCAAGCACTGCTATCAGTCCTCATAGACATCTACTTATTGAAGCATTAAGATGGAATGCTGCTAAATATTTTAATAAACATTCTAAAAATTAAAATTTCAAATTCAAAAAACAAAAACATAACTTTGTCAACATATCACCTCTTGTGTCTGTTTTATACTGTATAAAAGTACTGTGGTGGTACAGTAATGATGTTTCATGTTGTTGGTTACCATATTATTATACAGTGGTTTCAACATTGTACACCAAAAAATACCATGGTATTTGCATTAAAGTACTTTGTGTGAAAAATTAAGTACTGCTTACAAAAACCATAAATCTTATTTACAGTACATTGACAGAGAAGAGTCTTGCCTCCAGCATAATGAAGGACAGATTGGCACACAAATTGCCTCTCCTACACACAAAGAAAAAACGATAGAGAGTATGAGTTCGGGCATTTCAGTTCAGTCAATTTCATGGTATTCACAGGCTCCCACAGGAAAATATAGCTATTTCGGTGTATCATTGTGGTGACAGTGGTCTGAACTGCTGTACCATTCTCTGGGCCTTTATACAGACTCTATTTGAAATGGAAACTAAATGGAATTTCTTTCTACAAGAACATGCTTAATTTCTGAACTTAACACAATAGGTTATAATTACATTATATTTGGGGTTAATTCAGGGCAATATGTTATTTTAGCAGACATGCAACAAGCTTGGGGACAAGATACCAGTGGCACAAGGGAGTAACTAAACTTCCCGAAGTCTCAGAAGTGGATTGAAGTCAGAGTGCTAGAAACACAACCATATCTAAGAAGTTATCTTAACAGTAGCTGCAGCTGATGGCAGAGACACGGAAGCTTCTTCTGCAGGTTTAGCATCTTTCTCCTCCTCCTCCTCTTCCTCCTTCCCATTTTCTTCATGATCATCAGTGTCATCATCTTCTTTATCCACTTCCTCTTCGGCCAGAGTCGCAGATGGACCATTCTCGAGTACTCCACCCTTATCTGAAATGAACACCTGTCCATCCCCACTGCCCGAGGTGGAGGGGTTGTGATGATCGCCTCCATTTGTTTTCTCATCTGAGGAGTGTAACTCAGCCAGGGGCAGCTCACCATCTGGTCCCCCAAAGTTGGGAACTTCTACTGGGCTGAGATTCCTGGGTGAGCTCCCAGCGTGCTGGGAGGAGTCAGCATCTCCATCTCGTACCTTCTTGTCATTGCAGGACATTGGAGAGCCGCGGAAGGACGAGCTCTTGGAAGAGGAGCTCTTCGGGTGGCTGGGGATGAAGCTTTTCTTGATTTTCTCACGCTGTTCTGGAGGCACGATCCTGTTGATCCTCTTCTCGATGTTGCTTCTCGAGAAAGCCTTTTTTAGACTATCCACCTTCTTCAGACTGGAGCGCTTGAACTTGTCAGCACGAGAGCGCTCCAGACGTTCGCTTCCCATACCTGGGAAACTATCTTCATGCAAATCAAGGGACTCATTGCCACCCTCTGCTAGAAGACTGGTTGCTCCTTTTTCCTCACCGTCATCAGAGGAGAGGCTGATGGTCTGTAGGCCTTCATCTTGAGAATGGTGTAAATCAGTGAGTGGAGTTGGTGCAGATGGAGCAATCTCATCCTGAAAGGTGGAGGCCAGGCCATCTTTAGTAAGCAGAGTGGAGGGGATTTCATTATCTCCCTAAAATAGGAGAGAAAGAAAATGTGTTTAGCAACTGAAAGATTCAATGTGTGTTTTTTTTTTTTTTTTTTACGTTGTTACATTTTGCAGACGATTTGGATAACCAACTGACATTGGCTTTGGATAAAACAGTTTATCAGTTCATGCATTTTGTAGGAATCCAACCCACAACCTTGCCATTGCTAGCAGCATACTGCACTATAAAGATTTGTTTCACATGCTACTTTTGTACAATTAAACAAAACAAACAGATGAGTCAGTTTGTGAGTGTTTTTTTAAGTTATATTGTGCAATCTGCTGAAAAACCTGTTTGTTGCAGAACAAGCTATACCCAAGCATGTGGAGGCATTGTCTTGGAGTTACTCCAAACCAAAAAAAAAAAAAAGCAATTGTTGATGGCAGGAGGTTGAGGTTTCACTCTTCCCGCCAAATTCCTTTAAAAAAAAAAGAAAAAAAAAATCTTTGATTCAAAACATACATGTATAAAAATGCATACCGAAATATTGTTTCACTCAGCAATCTACAGTAAGTCATGTTTTTATGTATACTGCATAGCTCAATGTATGTTTTTATTGCAATCATTTTTTTTGCTTTCTTCTTTGCCTATGTTTTTTATTGTGAGATTATGCATGTACATAGATAAAATATGCATTAACCACACTCAAAAAATTATGCAAAATAAAAAAATTAAAAAATACTCTTCATTTATTCATTTAACCACTGCAATAAACAAACAAAAAACTCTAAATATGCCACACCCTCTCAAATCTCTCTCTCTCTCTCTCTCTCTCACACACACACACACACACACACACACACACACACACACACACACACACACTGGTTTCCATGTTTTGTGGGGACTATCCATAGGTGTAATGGTTTTTCTGCTGCACAAACTGTATTTTCTATCCCCTTACCCTAATCCTAAACTTACCACTCACACAAAACATTTTTGTATTTTTACATTCTCAAAAATATTAATTCTGTATGATTTATAAGATGTTTTCCTCAAGGGGACAAAAAAAATACACACAAGGTTAAATTATACTAGTATTACTATCCTTGTGGGGACAATGTTCTCCTCATAACGTAGAGAATACCAGATACTCACACAGAGACAGTGAGGACAGAATATTCTCCCACACCCATCCATTTGATTAAAAAATTACATGCATTACAATGCAAACTGAAATCTTATTTCACTTAACAATGTACTGTAGTTATTTTGTGAAGTCAAGATTTTGGGGTATACTGCATAGATTATGCATGTATACAGATAAATATAAACAAATGTTACCTTTTGCAAAATCCAAAATAAACAACCACAACAAAAAAGATCACCAGATATGCCACACCATTTAAAATCTGTGACAGTGCAGAATATTCTCTTATCGCTGCTCTCCCCTCATACACACAGACCCCTGACACACACCTCCACCTCTGGCGGCTGGGGGTTAGGCTTCACGCTTAAGGAGTAAATTGAAGATTGGACCCTCAGGGAAGGGCGGATTAGCAGCACGAATAGAGCTTTTGCACGCTCACTTGCTCCCTCCTAAGGGGACTAAACACACTCCCAGTAATTCAGAGCACATATCATATATCTGTCCAAGCTCCAAACATCTAAATGGCAGATTTGTTACTATGCCAGTATTTCAGTATGAAATTGTTCTTTTAGCTGTGTTCCGCATTAAGCTTCACTAATTTAAAGGAACTGTTCCTGTTCCTTTAACTTGTAATAAAGATGCAACATTCTAGACATTGAGAGCTCTCAGTGGTCAAACATTTAATTTGCTTTATATGCACTATAAAATGGAACAACATCATAATGTAAAGACAACCTAATCCTCATTTTCTTGCCCTTGGCCATGAAACTATGCGCCATTAACAAGAAGTTGGTTTCCAAATTCCAGCGAAAGACTGGAAATCCCCCCCCATTCAAGAAACCTTTTTGATTAATATGAGAACCTATTCCAAAAGTGCGGTTTTTTTTTTTTTTTTTACCAATTTGTAAAATGTGTTTTGCTTTTTCCCAGATGGATGGTACTCATCTTTAACATTTCACCTTTGAATAACAAGTATCACCCTGAGGGCAAAGATCCAGTCAAAACCAGTGTTGACTCTGGGCTAACCAGTTTCTTCATGAGCAAACGTACTGAGTACGCATGATCAAGAGCTACATGGAAACCAGAGCTGGGAGTTGGCTGTGTTCGGTTAGTTCTATAAATTTATTAGCTTTTAATTTGTGATAACCTGGTAATGGCTACATTTGTATTCTATTTTATAATTAATGATAGACTGAGACTCGGGTGACACTATTATATTATGTTTTTAGCCAACCGTACAAGAACTGTAATAGGCTATACAGAATCTACACAGAAGGGATTTAGTGAGATATTAGATAAAAAAAAAAACTTTAACTCAGTAAAATGACCCCCTATTGAAATATGTTGTTTCAGCTCGAATCTAATTAGTTTGTGCCTTGAGGGTTTTGTCAGATGAAAAGTGCACATATGAAATATGTCTCCAAAAGCCTGGGAAATTTCACACAGTAGTAGGTTGACCCCAATTAGAAGGCTTTATTAAAATAGTCTCAATGGTACAAATTTCATAAGAAGTAAAACTAATATTAATATAATGATGCATATTTTACAAAATTCTTTGGGAATGATATCATTCTAGTACGGAAGTTCTAAGCGGCCATGCATTATAATTTTTTTCCTTTTTGTTTTCTTGTTATAATGACTTAATTTTCTCGTTATCTCGACATAACGAAAGTCGTTTTCTCGTTATAACGACTTATTTTTCTCGTTATCTCGACATAACGAAAGTTTGTTTATAACGACATGATAGTTTTACTGTTGCTACAGTAACGAACTCAACTTTGACAGGCATCTGATGGACAACCATGCAGGCGCTCTTACTGTAGCATATATTTCAGCAAATTTTGCTTCGCCTAGGTAATAACGTCTACAATACTGTACATAAATAAAGGCTGATCAATCACTGTTCAGTTTTCCAGAGACAGTACACCAAACATTTTGTTTTTGTAATTAACATGTTTAAATGGCCACACCGCGAACACAGACGGAGTGCCTTCAGAAGGATGCAGAACTATTCTAAGATCTTGAGCTGCTTGGATTAAACTCCCTTTTAATTTTTCATTTATTTGAAATAAAATATATAATTTGTAATTTTTATTAGTCATTATATGCTGTGGCAAATATCAAGTGCGTTACAAGCTTCTGTTTGAAAAGATCGTTCATGTGCAGTGTATGTGTGTGTGTGCAGAAAAAAAAACGATTACAACATTATAGAACAAAACTGAATTAAATTAGCCTATGCATTTTACATATACATCACATTTCTCATCAATATGGTTAACAATAAAGATTAATAATAAGGAAAAAAAGCACATCACAAATAGCCTACATCGTTAAATCCTGTTCTACTGTAGATACACAGAACATTTCTGCTTATTAACTACCTAATCATGTGCCTAAAAGAAGCACAAATAAAGATATAGGTGCAAACAGAATACAGTGAAGTCAACCTTGGTTTTGATAAGCAGCTAACTGACCCAGAACGCGTTGGTGAAACTCATGCATCTAGCAAGAACTTAATACACAAAATAATCATGTTGATTAAAGCATTTAACATTTATGAATTAATTAAATGTCAGTAATGAACAAGACTGCACAAATTATAGCGATCACGAGGAAGGTCCGCGTACAGTAAAGTGGACAGTGTACAACACCCCATCAGTTATACTCAGGTCTGTAGTGCCACCAATAAGTTTTGTAACTTATTAGAGAAAATTAAGTCGTTATAACGAGAAAACGACTTTCGTTATGTCGAGATAACGAGAAAATTAAGTCGTTATAACGAGAAAACGACTTTCGTTATGTCGAGATAACGAGAAAATTAAGTCGTTATAACGAGAAAACTAAAAGGAAAAAAATTATAAAGCATGGCCGCTTCGAACTTCCGTATTCTAGTGATATTTTTCTCAAAATTTTCTCACAATCTAAAACCCAAAACAAGGAGTCTCTGTTATGTTAGTTTCACTCTTCATTTAGCAGCTCGAGTCTTTCTGATCCTGCTCTGTGTCCACCTTTCTTTACATTTGTTTCTCGGCCTTGTATCTTATGACACTGCAATAAATCAAGACACTTGCCATTCAGATTTTGACCTTTATCTAAATACACAATGACTTCCCTTCAGAGGAAGAGAAAGAGGGGGGACTGAAGGATAGAGGGGGAGAACTTTTCAAAACATTATGTCACATGCTGATACCCCTGCTTCAGTGTGTAATGGGAGCCTGGATAATTAACGCACCCCGCTGGAGGCCTCTGGACTTTTTGGAGTGGAAACATCGAAAGAGATGAGAGAAATGCTATGTGTGTGTGTCTCAATGAGGCTTGTAAGGCCTGCACAGACAACACAAGGGCAGCGGAAAGAATGGGAAAGAAGCAGAGGAAAGACAAATATAAGAACAACAGAGGATGATACTATTAAAAGACACAAATAAAGGATGTGTCACTGCTGGATGTTAGCAGTATTGCATTTGTTCTTGGTAAGGGAAAGTGTTTTTACTTTTTTTTTTTCACTATAGCAGTGGTATTTTAGTATTATTTATATACTATTATTAATATTTTAAATTAGCTTTAAAAATACTATGTAGGTTTATTTTTGTTTAAGTTTTATTTTTTATTTTTGTAAATCTATACCAACACTGTTCTGCCATGAAAAAAAATGTACACAATAAAACAACAAAGGCACAGTATACATTGGCTTTGAATTTGTTTTTCTCATCCTAGGAAAATGATTCTGCAACTGTCAATTCCCATGCAAATCTGACTCAGAAAAAGTCTATACATCCGCATGTTTTGAGTGTCAGTAAGTTGATAGCCAACTAAAATAATGACTGGATTTCATGTTTAAAGCCCTTTTTTCTAACTTAACCCCACTTAAATTAATTTATATAACACATTAATAAGAATCTGATAACATAAAACACATGACATACAGCACACAAACATGTGCTCACTCATCCGTTACCTGTTTATGATTTGTGGAAGAAATTCAGGGAATCTTTGGCTTTTCTCTAGATGGAGAAAATAAGTGGAAAGCAACAGCCAACTGGCTTGAACACACAGTTCAGGGAGATGCCGGGCAAAGCAATGTGCTATCAAAGCCTCTGATCTGCAGCATTGTGGTGAAAACTATGGGGAAACTATACTTAAAAGCCATTTTGGGCTTTCAACTGTCTTTGACTGAATTAAGCATAGCAGAGGTTATTGCCCAGCAGAAAATAAGAATATTTTCTTTATTTTTTACATTCTGGCATATTATTGTCTGAGCTGATGAGAAGTGAGTTGTCTAACAAAGGGTCTGCATCTCTTTCTCTCTCTCTCTCTCTCTCTCTCTCTCTCTCTCTCTCTCTCTTTCTCTGTCTCCGGTTTATATTAAAAAGCCTCATTGTTTCTGTCTGTCTGGCCACTTGAATGAATCACATGATTAGTCAGGCTTCCTGATATATAATTTTTCTAATTAGAGTGTATTTACTCATGTGAGCCCAATAATACCTGCAGAATGAGTGTGTCTGGATCATTTCATCTTCACAGGGCTTGACTTTTGAGATCTCACCCTTGACATATTTCTTATTTAAACTGTACATTTGGGCAAGGCATATCAAATGGCTTGTTTAAACAAATAGCCAACAGGCTTTAATTATGATAAGCAGTGGACCATTGCTTGTTAGTCAGTTGTAGGTGGTATTTATAAAATAGAGGTGGGGTATTCTCAAACCCAAAACTGGACAAACATCTGTGTGGTGCAGAATGAGTCATACCACACTTAACCTTGATCCTTTGCAAATGTTACTGAGCTGTGTCCCAGAGGAATCGTGGCTAGGAGGCAGGAAAGCACATTTAGCAGGATTATATTAACACACCTCTCCTGAAATTCCATATCAGCTCTGTTTCACCAAAGTGAAACATCAGTTTTTTTATTTATTTATCCTTGAAAATATGAGTAGAAAAAAGGAATAAAAGTAAGGTACAGTCAGTTGGTCATCATCAGTTGATGTTTGTAGGCTGTACATTATCCGTGCAGCGATACAAGAGATATGAATCTACCACAAAGTTGAATGTTGCTGGAGCAACAGCCAAATATACAGTTTGGATGCCATTATACAAAAATATTTGAGTGCAGAATGCTGTGATTTACCAATTAGAATCAAGTAATCCTGAACGTTGTAAAAAACAACAGCCGTATGTGCGAGCTGTATGTTAGTACAATGATGAAGGGAGGAGTCGAGTTGTCAAACCAGAAATCCAGCACATTGAGCCGAAACAAGCCTGAGCAGAGGTGTCTCTCTCTCTCTCTCTCTCTCTCTCTCTCTCTCTCTCTCTCTCTCATACTTCAGTTTGTTTTCCATTATCCTCATCCAGTTCATTCTATCTCTTCTGTTCCTCTGCTGTTTCCTACCCCTTCACAATATCTTCCCTGGCCTTGAAGTTGTCATGCTTTGTTTTCATATAGTTTTCTTTCTTTTTCTTTAATTCTTTCTTTATTTCAGTCTGTCTGTCTGTTTGGCTTTCTTTCTCCCCCCATGTCTTTCTCTCAGATTTCCTTTGAGGTGAATCTTTGTTGGTTGAGGGAGGAGCTCAGGGCACGGCACAGGAATTATAATGAAAGGACATCAACCGTTGTATTCCAACCTGAGTTTAAAAAACATGTAAGAATTCATAAAATATTATAATTGCAACCTGAATGAAATTCTTAGATTAAAACAGCTAGAACGAATCTCTGACATACACCGAGCACAATAAGCAAACACATTTTCTCTCAGTGTTAGAGAATATAATCAATGATGAGATCAAATCAGTTCAATCAAATTCAGATGAATGCTCTTTGTTGTTGAACACACTGAACTGTGTGCATGCACTGCATGAAGTTGATACGAATCTGGAATTGGAAATCATGCTTTTGGTTGATGAAAGAATGCATTTGTTGTATAACCCAGTGTTATTGTGAAGAATTATCATTCTGACTGTCTAATCAGAATCTGCTCCGTCGTTATAAAAAGCTCTTTCTCGTAGGGCCTGTAAACACTGGCTGTTTCAGGTCATCGGATTGTTACCTTTCTCCCAGCCCTAAAAACACACAATCCCATATTTGTTTTTACCTTTCATTGAAGATATTGATATTGAGGCTTAAACATCTATGTCATGCCAAAATATGGAATGCACAATTAAACACATGCCGATGGACTGACTGCTCAATCATACATGGCATTATTTGGATCTCAGCAGACTTATGAGACTTTTGAAAAGCATAAAAGCAATAAAATATGTTTTATCATTATCCATAAAAGCCTCATGTTTGCCATCAGTCATGTAGGTTGCCAAACTTCACAAGTCATGGTGAAGATGACTAAGGTGCATGTTATGACTTATAAGTATAGAAAGTATTTTTCTTCTAGACGTCATGGAAACATCTAGAAACAGCATCAAATATGAACAGTTGTCTAAATTATTGTTGTGAACACATTTAATGATCCTTCCACAAACACTGGCAACACAAAAAGACCAAAGTTAGCAGTGAAGAGCATCAGCACGTGGAAGCACATTTTTCTAGAATCAACACTGATGTATTTTTCAGAACACAGAAAGGGCAGTGATGCATTAAACATAAACAAATAGAGGCCTAAATGAGCAGTAATTACTGCAGATCATTAGTGCTTGTTAAGGGAAACAAGGCAGTTGACCAGACTGTCTCTCTCCCACACACATACATTTTCAGTGCCAAACTCAATGTGTATTCTTTCTTTCTTTCTTTCTTTCTTTCTTTCTTTCTTTCTTTCTTTCTTTCTTTCTTTCTTTCTTTCTTTCCCTGTGTGTTCAAACCACACCTTCCATCTCCAAATGCCTTTGCATGGTGCACATAAAGTTTTTAATTACCACACAGGCGGGTGAGCATCGTCAGATGCCAAAAAATGAAACAAAACAAGCCAATGAACATCCAAAGAGCAATAGTACTCTTCCAAAGCAAACTTCTGAGAGTGAATGGATTTGAGATTGCTCTCCCTTGTGTTTGCATTCTGTGTTTACTTTCAATAGGGTGTCGTTCCATAGAACAATACACCAATGTTTGAATGGCCTGTGGAATAAGGACATGTACATCTCTTTCCATTAACAAAAAAGAAAAGTGTCTTGACTCATGTCATATTTTTATTTATTTTTTTTGCATTGCATTTAAGTGCAAAAAACATGAAACCTGTAGCTATAATGCCAAACATATGTCAATGTCCAAACACAAAGAGAGAAAGTACACACCTGTGCTATTCTGTCATTCCTTGAGGCACTTTACGACATGGGAACGTGTGTTTTGACTTTGAGATTCAAAGTCATAATTATGGGAAACAAAGTCCAATTACATGAAACAAAACAAAATTGCAATTTTGAGATAAAAAGTCACATTTACCCTTTTTTATTATTTCTTTTTACTCTAAGGTAGAAACTTGGTTCTATACCTGACAATATCTATTAACACACACACACACACACTCAGCATTTTCTGAGACTTACTAAGTGTGTGTGTGTGTGTGTGTGTGTGTGTGTGTGTGTGTGTGAGAGAGAGAGAATACACTTACTCTAATGCAAACACTATATATGGTACTGTTCAATGGTTTGGAGTCAGTGAGATTTTTAAGGTTTTTTTTTTTTTTTTTTTTTTTTTTTTAAGTAGCCTTATGCTCAGAAAGCTGCATTTATTTGATTAAAAATGCATGAAATATACTAAAATATTAAAATTTCACTGTTTTCTATCTTAATATATTTTTATATTATATTTTATAGCATATCATATTCATTATTATTATTGTCAATTTTGAAAAAAAAAAGTTGTACTGCTTAATATTTTATGGAAACTGTGATACATTTTAGGATTCTTTGATGTTTTTTTTATTTATTAAAGAGCAGCATTTATTTTAAATTATTAATTACATGAATACCATTATTAATGTCTATACTGCAATTTTTGATCAATATAATGTGTCCTTGCTGTATAAATGTACTCATTAATTTATATTTAAAAAGTGTGTATTGCATTAGATTCACACACACACGAGTAGTGCTAGTGTATGTATGTGTGTGACGAATGAATCTGGCAAATGAATCTGTTTAAGACATTTTGTGCTAGTGAATGCCTTCATGTAGGAGTTGACATGAGGAATCAGTATACTAGTCTCAAAGGAGCTAGATCAAGGTTTGTGTTTTTATATCTATTGGCACTCGCTTTGACATTTAGCTCATTCTGCTATTGAATAACATTTTCCTCAGGAAAACTGATACCCAGAAAGCATTTTCGAAAGCAGAACTCTAACACCCATAAGAAATGCCTCTACCTGCTTCTACAAGTCAAAGATCACTGTCCCAGCATGTGTCTCGCTCCGGGGTAATCAGATAAGAATACTATTCTAAAAGCATGAGCCTGACGCAGCTGCTTAAATCAACACAACGCACCTTTCACATTAACAAACCAGCATAAAGTATAATAGTACTTCCTGAGTGTGTAAAATTGCATTACCTGAACATACAAAAACACTTCACCAAAGTTAAGAGGAAACTAAAAAACAGGTCACAAAGCTGGTTCAGCCAGAAGACTCAACTGTACAATCTCAGTTTGTTTTACACGTATTTGTAAGGAGAGGCTTTTAACCAGACAAGCCTATTGTAAACAAAGTGACCTTTGAGTTTTATGGTAAGGAATTAAGAAAAATGTGAGAGTTTGCGGGGACCTCAAGATTAGCCATAGAATCTCTTGATTGCATGCATACTGTAAGAATACACATTCTTGGACACATTGCCATTCCACTGCAGTCTGCACAAAATTCAAACATTTCATCCCAGCTGTATTCACAGGAAGAATTCCCATGCACTTTAGTTTCGTTGAAGGTACTGCACACATGTCCTGTCAAACATCACTTAAACCATTAAATCAAACTTTTTCTGCTTTCATTTTGTACATACAGTTACAAAATATTTAAAACTATTTACTTTTTTTATTTGCATTTACTTCTCTAAATAAAAACAAAAAAACGAAAAACATATAAAATGCTAAATTCCTGTATCAAAGGAGGAATTAGAAAGCATGGGTTAAGTATTGCTTTTATTTCTTTTGTTTTCTTAGCTAGATTTTTTTAACCATTAAAGTTTTCTCAAGTGTTGAAAAATCTCGTTCAGACACATATTTCTATTATGTATATATATATGTATGTATGTATGTATGTATGTATGTATATATATATATATATATATATATATATATATATATGTGTGTGTGTGTGTGTGTGTGTGTGTGTGTGTGTGTGTGTGCAACTGTTTTTTATTTGAATATAGTTAAATGGAATTTAAACAGCCATTTCTCAGTCTTCAGTGTCACGTGATCCTTTGGAAATAATTCTAATATGCTGATTTGGTGCTTAAGAAACATTTCTTATTCTGAAAACAGTTTGTGGAATCCATGATATGCTATCAATCAATGGTCTTCAAGTCTTCGAAAAGTTATTAATTTTGAATGACCATGTTAGATTCTCCACATGTTCACATTATTTTTGTCTTTTAAAGGTTCCTCAAGTGTGGAAAAAAAACACATTCAGACGTATTAACATATGTTTATCTTCAAGGCTTTAAAGGTTCCTTAAGAGTAGAAAGATATCATTCTTCTCACCTGAAAGATGAGCACTTTAAAGTGGTTCCTCTTCAGCAGATGGGCATGGTTGGCCTCCAGATGCTTCACCTGGCTGCTCTGTCTATCCAGGCGCTCCTTCACCTCCTTCACATTGAGGCCAGTCTTGCGTGAGCGCTCCAGCAGCTTGGCCACGCTGTTGGCTGTGGACATGTGGTTCTTGGTGAGCTGGGTCACATCACCCTGCACCGTCCTCACCGCCCCCTCCAGCTCGGCCTGCTTCTTCTCCATCCTCTGCTGGTTCTCCTGCACTGTCTCGATCATCACCTTCAGCTTGTCGAGCAGAGCCACCACCGTGATGGCGCTGACCTGGCCGCCAGGGGCTGTGGGGCTGGTCAAGGACTTGGAGCCCATATGGGAAAGGGTGTGGGCGGGGGAAGAGGGCACCGAGCTGGGACTGAAGCTCGGAATGAGGAGATCCTGAGCATCCTGAGCATCTGGGACTGGTGGTGTTGGGGTGCTTTCCTCCCTAGGTAAGGTAGCGGTGCTTCGCTCTGCGTGAGAAGAGTCTTCACCCATCCTGGAGTCAACACTGGTGATTTTGAATGACAGGGTTAGATTGACTCTCACAGACACTCTCCTGCCTTCTGCGCCTCTCTAAAAACAACATTCCCAACACTTCACTTAAAAACTCCCCACACACCCAGGGGAGGGGCCTGGTTGCTGTGGTATTTAGCTCAGCCCATCAGAGAAATTTGAGTAAAGAGTGTCAGTGTGAAAGTGTGCTACTGCAGGTGTGTATTTTTCCTCAATGCAATTTCAGTATTGTTTGACCAGCTTGAATTTGCAATCAGTAATGGTTTTGAAAATGTTTGTCATATGTATGAATATTTGGACAAAACCAGCAAGAGGAGTGTTTGTGTCAGGGAATGTTAGTGTAAAAGCACCTGAATGTCTCTACATTTCTTCATGAATCTCTACTGGCATTTCTCTTCACAGCTGTCTGACAGACTGAGGAAATGTCACACAGGCAAAAATGAAAATCAAGGTTTGAACAGAGAACTCAGCTCATCTGTGGCAGTGGCACCATGCCAGACTCAAACCAAACACAAGACACATACACACTGCATGAATGCCATGTTTAAGGGATAACTTGTCCAAAAATGAAAATTCTGTCATCATTTGCTTTGATCCCCTCATATTGCTCCAAAACTATATGACACAAAAGTAGATGTTTTGAAGAATGTCCATGCCGCTCTTTCCATACAGTGAAACTTGATAGAAAACTGAAGCTTTAAAAAGATGGTATTCATTCACTTTTATCATATGGAAAAGAGCAGCTTAGACCAGGGCTATTACAGTTAACTAAAACGAAAACCACAAACTGTAATAAAATAAATTAAACTGAAAAAAAAAATACCTCTCCTCACATTATTCACCGAGAGAACAAGCAACATATTTTACAATACCTTTGATGCTAATTGTACAGAGTGGAAGTACAATAAACAAAGGCCATCCAGCAGACAGCTCACAGTAATCATAATCATAAATTAAAGTTAATTAAAATAAAATAAAGTGCATTAGAATAAATGATGTCTTATGATTTATTGCAGGTATTAAACCCAGGTCAGACTTTGAATGTTAACAATGTGTTGACTCTTGATCAATAGTCTGAATGAACAAAGAGAAGGAAAGACACAACCTCATTCATAGATCTGTGACCATGAAAGTAAACACATCACCTGGAAATCTGGTGTGGTGCTCATATCAAAGATAAACAAGCCGACCAGAGGTCATTTTCTGGATAATGACAATAGCACAGAATGACATGCATAACTTAGATATCTGTTAGGGAGTGTTATTAGAGGACAAGGTCAAGAATCTAACATAAAATTATCTTTTTCTCTCATATCTGTTCATTTCCTGAGACTGAGGCGTTTATCTCCCTCTCCTAGGCTGCCTGCAAGCACATGTAAGCACTGAAAACCACTGCTAATGTTTCTTATGTTGTCGTTGGGTATGTGTATTCTCCTGTCATGTGCCCACAATATAGATACAAATCAAAAACCGTCACCAAAGTGACCCCATATCCACACACTGATATCAACAGATAGGTCAGGCCAAATAAATAAATAAATAAATCACATACACTTAAAGGGAAAGTTCACCCAAAATCATTCACTTGCCCTCACGTCTTTCCAAACCTGTAAGACTTTCTTTATATTGTGAAATGGATATTTTGGAGAATGTTGGAAACCAAACATTTTTAGTGACCAATGACTTCCACTTTATGAAAAAAATAAAATAAAAAAAAAAAACACTGAGACATTTCTCCACATATTTTCTTTTATGTTCCATAAATGAAAGTCAGTCATACATGTTTGGACTGACATGAAAGTGAGTAAATGACAATATAATTCACATTGTTTTGGTGAATTATAACATTAAAAAATCTTTCTAATTTCTTAGTTATGTCATAATCAGCCATTGCAAAGTGCAGCGAGGCCTGACCTCTGCAGGTAGAAGGTAATCACTGCACTTAAAATAAATAAATAAATAAATAAATAAACCTGCTTGCGGTTTAGCTGGTACTTCAAAATCCCAGTTGAGACCACAAAACCTTTTACCCACAAAACATGAAAGCAGAGAAAATAAGTGCACGAGAGGTACAGATTATTATATTTTTGGACCACATGTGACAATGTTTCAGTAAATGAAACATTTAAATGAATGCATGTTGGATGATACTGTAAAACATCTCAGTAATGTGTAGTTTCCTGTCAGTTACATAACAACATCCTGTTGTTGTTTCTGTTTAATGAGAGTCGTCTTTCTTAATCGTCTTTCTTATAAGTTTCATATTATTCGTGACTGTTACTGAGATGTCACTCATATAGTGTTGCATGATTTGTGTTTCAGCTTTATGGGAAAACCCCAGAGTATGAAAAGACATGTCACTGCAAAGCACACTAAAGTTATGCCTGTATCGTATATAATTGCTACCTTTGTTTGAAACTTAGATGGCTTCGCTTGTAACAGGTTTTTCAAATTGACTCTTAGGTGAATGCAAATTGTTTGATGCCTGGTGAGAGATTGCGCTTGTGGCATCACAATAATTAGCTGAATGATAGCAGACAGATTTTTTTCTCTTGTCTCTGGGACTTTTTGACCAGTGATGAAAAAAGCAGCAGATAGATTAAATGTTTTCCCTCAGATTTTCCCTCAGAACTTGACGGCCATAAAGAGCAGTATTTTAGCCACCTATATCAAATGCCATTCCATTGCTTTATTTATTTATTTTTGTAAAGAGCTTCAATAATTATATTATATATATATATAGGGCTGTCAATAGATATTTTTTTAAATCGAATTAATTTCTGTGATTTATCGCGATTAATCGAACACTTCATGAAATTAAGCATAGACCATTTATCTTGTTTCAAATCTTTATTTTGTTTATCATTTGCTATATTCAGCAAAGTAAGCCAAAAGATTGAAGGCTGATTCTCACAAATCAGCTTTTTCTGCAAGTTTTTTTTCAAGATAAATGTAGATGTCCAAAAAAAAAAGACTCCAAAAGAACTCCAAAACTTAAAAAGGACACCAAAAAACCAAATGGTATAAGGAGCCCATATAAGCACATATGAAAGAAAAATAAAATGCTTAAAAAATAAATAAAAATAAAAATGGCATAGTATGTGTGCAGTGGAACAGCAAATTGCTTTTTAACATTTTAGAGAAGTCAAGTTTCAATACCGAATAGGGCACATGGAGATGCCAAAAAAATAAAAATAATAAATAAAAACAACCCTAAACCAACGTACTGCTTACTGCCTATATCTACTACAGTACACAGATCCATTCAGAATAACTAAACACAGCAACATACACAAGACAAATCATTATACTGAATGTGTGTGGAAACAACGTGAACATATGGAAAAATCGGTGCCTATGCATAAATACATTGTGTGATCAATGCTTCAAGAGCACTCAACACATTCATATAACGGACTCGTGTGCTTAGCCTACTGTATGACTCCTGTATGCCACCGCAATCATCTTTACCTTAAATGCAGTCTTCATCCATCAAAACTCTACTAGCAAGACACTGATTATCCAATTGAGGAAACATTTGCGTCTCATCTGGCCATACAGAGGTGGGATGTGTTGAAAATCCGTTCAGTCTGTATTTCATACAGCTCGACGATAAAGCATATATATTTAAAGCAATGATTCCCAAACAGATCAGGATATAGATTAAAAAAGAATCACTGTTAAATGGCTACTGTGTGCTGAATCACATCCAGTGTAATCTGGTTTGTTTCAAAACCTTGTTATGGTTCTGGTTGAGACTCAGATACAATGAAACAATGGCATTCAACTAAAAGCAAATGTATTTATTGTAAACATGTGTTAAGACTTATGAAATTGTTGGAATGGATCAGATAAGTGGTGTCTTCGCTGGTTTGGCAACTGATTCAGCATTGTTGAGAATGCAAAGTATGTACCTCCTGCACTTTAGTCCTGTTTGACTGGAGGTCTATTAGTCTAAAGAGAAAGCAAAGTGAAAAGCATATACCAAATTCATAGTCTTTACTGCATCACGTGTCACCAGGGCTACAATTCCGTCCTGCACTGAGCCCGAAAGTAAAGGGTCTGCTTAGTGGAAGCAGAACACAAACATACAAATGTACTCAGTATCACTAAGGCTCTCTCTTACCCCCTGTGGCACACTGACTGTCAGACAGGAAGTGTAGGCACTCCACTGGACTGGTCTGGGATGAAATAGGAAGTTCTGCAGACAAGGAATGTGCGGAATTCCTTAGTCCTAAAGGGTTCCGTCCTCCACATGACCTTTAAAGGTCAGTATATTCCCTCTATCTCTCATTTCTTTTTCTACATTTTGCTGGAGTAAAATTGACCACAAAAGAAAACAAAGATAATTAAAAATATAAAGGATAACAGTCTTTTTTATTTGAGAGGAAAATTACCCCTAATATTTTTAATGATTTTGAAAGAAACATCTTATGATCACCAAGGCTACATTTATTTAATCAAAAGTAGAGTAAAAAGAGTTATATTGTGTAAGATTATTACAATTTTTATAACCATTCTCTGTTTAAAATTGTAATTTATTCCTCTGTCGGCAAAGCAGCCTTTAGCGTCATGATCCTTCAGAAATCAGAGACATTCAGAAATTCAGATACATTTCTTAATATTATCAATGCTGAAAAGAGTTGCACTGGCTAATATTTTTTGGGTAAACTGTGACATATTTTTACAGGATCCTTTGATGAACAAACATTCAAAAGTATGGAAGCACATGGGTAGCGATATTCAATTTGCAATGTAATATGCAAAATGACAATGCAATATGTAAAATGGCAATGCATTTCTGTATTTACATTTACATTTTCCAATACATTTGTGCAACGTTTGGTGCAAAATGAAAATGAAAATTAAATTACATAATTTTCATTTGGAATTTCATACACCAGTTTTAATATGTAAAATGAATACTAATTTTAACGCTTTATAAGTTGCAAAATTAAAATGAAAATGTATTACAGAAATGATTAGATATGTAGGCTATAACATGTTCAAGCAAAAACTGTGGCAAAATGATCATTTAAATGCTATTTTTCTTAAATGCATTAACACATACAGTCAAGACACTTACGATTGCATTTTCATTCAGTGTCCCGCAATGAATGTAGCAAAATTCAATGTGCACATTGAAAATGCATTCCGAGCCGATCACGTGTCCACCCCCTCCCGCCATGTCAATCACTGCGTGAACAAGGCGGGGCTTGCAGAAGGTCTGAGACTCAAATCTCAAGAAGAGGATTCAAGTAAGAGAACATGGACAAGACCGTTCGTCCATGTACGTTTTGATCATTTCGGTTTATGGCTTCAATATTTCATTCGCACTTGTGGGCGGAGTTGAAACGCTCCTTTCATCTGATTGGTCGAACATTAAAAACAGCTAAATGAATATTTATTTATAATAAATTGTTGAATCACCTCTCTAGAAACCCCTGAAACTGCCCATGTACCTTCAAGATAGATCCTTTAAAAGTCATGACATCCACAAAAAAATAAGGAAAAAGAAAAAAAACACACTGTGCTTTGTGATATAAATTATTTATTTACATTACAGAAAAAGGACCCCATCAAGACAAACAAATTAACTATTGGAAATATTACCCATACATAACCAAATAACAGGACTTGTCCTATCATGGCGTCCTAAAATTCTCTGTTTGTGTCCTGTGCCACAGGTGCAAGGCATCATGTGTAGAATCCATCGTCCTCTGATACATCTGCACCATCGTCCTCCATCTCATCATCCAGCAGGATGCAGTGTCTCTGTGGGGATGGAGAGCAAGTTTCTTATTTCCTGTCCTCTATCCAAACTACGTTTCCCATGATTCTCTGCTCACGGGCTCAAATGAGGCGGGTGGAGGCGCGCAGGGTATTTTCAGAGTTGTAGTGCATTGTGTTCTGCTTCTGTCGGTTGATTCTGTTGGTCCGAGGGCACTTCCTGCAGAGGAAGGAAGCAAAAGG
Organism: Carassius carassius; assembly: GCF_963082965.1. Lineage (NCBI taxonomy): Eukaryota > Metazoa > Chordata > Actinopteri > Cypriniformes > Cyprinidae > Carassius > Carassius carassius. The sequence continues at coordinate 17,203,498 of NC_081765.1, forward strand.
CCATCCTTATCATACATATAACTTGCTTCCACCAGGCAACTCTTAAGTTATTTCTAATTAAAACAATATATATATATATATATATATATATATATATATATATATATATATATATATATATATATATATATATATATATATATATATATGAAACTAATTGACCACATTTACTTTTCTGATGTGTAAGTAAATATTACAGGAGATGGGTGAGTTATTTAGTGCTGCTAATGCACACACACTCTTCAACCATGACCTTTCATGGAGTGTAAAGTGTGTTATTCTGCAGACTCCTGCCGGCAGGAAGTCTCACTCTATGAAGAGCTGCGAGTGTGTGCGATCTACCCAGAAGGTAGCTGTCCTCTGCTTTGCTTCGCAGTAGCACATCGTGTGTGATGGAATGCTATGGGGTGTGTGTTTATACTCACCTGGTGATACACAGCACCACTACACATATGATGGCCACCTGCAGAACCCCAATGACAGACGCGATGAGGACATAGCGGAGCTTTCCAGAGCCAGGCACCACATACAGCACATTATACTCCTTAGTGTCACACTGTGGACCACTGAATCCTGAGTGACAGCTGAAGAAAACATAGCATGAAGGAAACACAGCGTTATATCCTTATTAGATTAGATGTGTGTGCTTTAGTCCTCTGTTGATTTATACAGGTTGTTTTAAAGAGACTACTCTCTCTGTAATATCTGTGTTCACACACATACTTCAGTGTTTCTCACTCTTAAAGTTGTTCCTCAGAAACACCTGCTGTTGTACTGCAGCACCTGCCAGAGAGACTCCTGTTCTGTCTTATTATTTCTCTCTAGTCCCTTTTCTCTTGTTTATCTGTGACTATTAATATGAGTTTCAAAACTTGAACAGCCAATTATTTTTTATAAGCTGATGTGTGTAGAATTCCTGTTTAATACCTTCCTCTGTCCCAGTTTAATCTGTAGAGATGACTTGTACATTTAATTTCTTAAAAAAATAAAAAAATGTAACAATCATACAGTGACATTTGGATTTTTTTTTTTTTTTTTTTTTTTTTTGCGAAAGCACCATTTGTTTGTACTACCAATAAAGACCAATATTAATATAGTTACCTAAAGCTAAAACCATAAAACTTAAACATAATTTTATTTCCACTAGTTGCCAATAAGAAAACATACCCCATTTTCATTTAGTTTAACTAAATTTAACTAAACAAAGCACTACAAGCATACAGACAAATTCAGACAGCTAATAAAAACTATAATAATATATAAATGATACTAAAATTACACCGAAGAAAGGGGAGTGTTTGGAAAACACTTTTTTTTTTGTTTTGTTTAATGAGGCAGATCTTGGTTTGAACACTAGGGGGAGATGCAGATCTGTGATACAGTATTGCATTCACATTCAAAGGTGTATGCCTAACACACACACTTTTTCACAATGTATTTTTGTAGATAGTATACACCCTTACGAGAAACATTGTGTATGTGTGTGTACCTGCAGGACGGTGCTGAGAGCATGTTGGGATATTCACAGTCTCCATGAACACAATAGTTCTTATAGTGCTCAGGGCAGGGGATGTACAGCCCTCTTGCCACCTCTGAAACCTCAGGCTTCTCCTCTAGAATTCAAACATAGTGGGTCAGAACAGCTCAAATTCAAGGGCACTTCAAAATTAAAACCAACTTCTTATAATTTAACACCCACCCACCTGTGTAGTCTGTCCTGGCATATTGTCCATCTCCTGCTTTGGTTCCTGTAATCATGTCGCCTACAAGATAGGAATGAATTCAGATGTTAAAATGAACAGATCTGTTGGTTACATAATACAGCACCCCCCCCCATTTGTACACTGTCATTTTGAAGATGATATCAGGGAAATTGCTATATTCCAGAGACTAATGATCATATAAACATGAATGTACTTGATTATATAACAGTGATTTGTAATGTTCATCTTTACATGTGTTCTGTGTTGTTGTCTTATATAAATGTAAATTGAATGGAAGAAGGCATCATGTAGCAATGTAAGAAATTCTATAAAACAATGATAAATGTTTGTTAATCTGTTCTTCATACCCTGGCAGTGACCCAGGAACTTGACCTCGATCCGTTCCTGCCGCTGACACGACGCCTCTTTTACCTGGCAGGGGTTGTCATAGGACCGGCCGTCTGATGCGCACACGGGGTTAAAACTGATGTGGGAGCAGTCGATGTTACAGACGCACCTGTGTTGTGAGAGACCGCATAATAAAATACTAATTACGGACAAATCAAAGACCGTGAAAAAGATCATTAAACACCTGTCAAGATCAAGTGTCACACCTTGTTTGATCAAGCTGTCAGCTAAGAATAACTTTTCACACATCCAAACTGGGGACTTAAAGTAATTTGCTGGAGGAGATTTGGTGTTTACTTCTGATAATGATGTAAACATTTCACTATTCAATTAATATTTTTCAGGGCCTCTTTGGAAATAGTACAACTTTTTTTTGGCCCTTTACCAGATTTTATTCATATATTAGGAGAAAAAGAATAGGAAATGATGGGGAGAAGAGGAGGAAACAGTGTCAAGAAATGTCACAAAACGGATTGTAAGGCTGGTCAGCCAAATGAACAGTGGTGTTCACTCCATGCACTACTCCTCAGCTCTAGAGATGGGAAACAATGTAGATTAAAAGATTGATTAATCAATTCTGATTCACAAAAAAGATTCATTTGGATTATGAAGTTAAAATGGTGTGCAGTACATATGTGTTACTGTGGCTCAGTGAAAGAGCATTGCGTTAGCAGCGCAAAAGGTTGTGGGTTTGATTCCCAGGGAACACATGTTATGTAAAAAAATGTTAGTCTGAATGTTTTTAAGTATACAGCACAACAGAGAAAAATATAAATAACATCTAAACAGCAAATTTTGTCCCACAAACAACATGCTTGCCAGGAAAGGATAGTTTTAAGTATTAAATTTATTCTGTTGCTGAACGATTCAAGTAATGTCTCTAAGTGATGTCACACATTTTTTAGGCCAAAACATTTTTTGTCACATCCAGCAAACATCTCCTCACTATCCTCTAGCTGCTTGTCCCCTGAACACACTGTAAAAAAACGGGGTCTCTCTGGACGCCACAGGCTCCAAAAGAAGAACAAACTGGACTCATCCGCACCACAAAACATGTTCTGTGAGTGTGTTTGGTGTATTAATATTTCTCAAAGGAGTTGACAAGAATTTATTAAGTCTGTATTTTCAATGTTCAGGTTTTTCTGCTAGAATTTCTCTCTAAAGTCTATATGTGTTGTCTGTGTGCCACGGCAGGAACATATTGAGCAGAAATGACAATTAATCTGCCGTCCCCAGTCATTTCTCACTGCAGCAAACAGATGACAGCATAATTATAAATCTGTCATTATTTTTTGTGTATGTGTTTTTTCTTCAACTTCCCTTTTTAATATTTTCACCCTGCCAGTGAGCTTTAGTGATGTACTGAGACGTTTTGTATTCTGGCACTACTGGAATAATGTAAACTGACTACAAAAATAAGATAAAAATATCTGTTTTAAATATAGACATTGACTGAACTGAACTGTGGCGTGGAGTCAACTCAGGGGCAGCTTTGATTGTTTGCCATTGCTAATTAAGATCTGTAATGCATAGTAATTTAGATACATTCCTGGGAATGTTGGATGTTATATAAAAACAGGCACAATGATATTGAGATGTATTTATTGTGAACTAGTAAAGCTCGCTCTCTCTCTCTTTCTCACTCACACACACACACACACTTGCTCTCTAGTATGACCGTCTGTAGTGATCATAAAGTCTAATGTGTCTTGAGAGCATGAATATTTAATGTCGCCTCTCACATTCTCTATGCATACACACAAATTGCAAATGCACTGCATCAACAACAACAACAACAACAACAACAACACACACACACACACACACACACACACACACACACACACACACACACACACACACACACACACACACACAAACTTCCAGTAGCAAATCAAGTAATAATGGCTTTGCAACTGAGTCAAACTGAAGGGTTGAGATTTCCTTGGATGGTAGCCTCTGTGTGTGCGTGATTGTGTTTATCTTGTTGAGTGAGGGGATATGTCTTATTGATTTGTAAAAGTCATGTGGTTTCTGTGTTATTTAAACTTTTCCAGCATGGCCTGTGGGCTTCTTGTATGTCTAGCTGCTCCTTCCTTGCACACTTTAGTCTCTCTCTCTCTTTCAATGGAAGGATTATGATGACTGAGTCTGTACTTTGTGAGAATTAGTCTTGGTTTTGTATCTGTGATAGTTCAATTAGGATAGATGAGGATTTTTGGCTTTTTGATCCCAATGTTTTAAATGTGTGACTTAGTTTATCCATTCATTAATCCACCCATTTCAAGCTTGTTTATAGACGGTTTCATCGGGCACACGCGCCTGGACCTAAGTTAACTTCCGGTCTGTGTTGTGTATATCGGTCTGCCTAGCGGTGCCGTCTACAAACGCAGTTAAAGTCAAGGTGATGAGTAGACTGAAATTGGGCTCAGGTGGTTCTGCTGTGGGATGTGTTTCCCATACATTTATTTATTTTTGGAGACTCGCTACAATTTTAAAACTGATCGATTTTCAAAAAGGCTTCGTTAAATAAACATGAGTAACGTTACGTACTGCACGTTTAATAATAATAATTCCGTACATTTATATGTTTAAATATCAAAACGAGGCACAGGTGTTTTTATATCGCTGTATTTCTGAAGGAAGACTTGCGTGTTATATGCCTGATAAAGCAGCGTGTGAGCGTACCAGCTCTGCTTTGTTTACAGCTGTTACTGGGGAAACCTCTATTTCTCGCGCTTTATGTCTATGCTTTAAAACATCTCCTGCTGGCAAAGAATGAATTAGCATTTTCATTAATTCTGCCCTGATCCATGCAGCAAACATATTTTGTTTGTTATCAAAAAATATATACTCTAGAGGGACTTGGCTGTTGTTATTGATTCTATTTGGAAGTCTACCGGAAGTTAAGTTAGGTCCACAAAAGCGCATGCGCAGTAACATTTGTTTATGTTGTTACCGTTGAAACAGTCTATAAAAAAAATTCTGTATTATGCTTGTTTTTTATTTTATGTAACATGCATTTTAGTACAAAATCTCATGGTTCCTCCCTGGACCATACCGCCCCAAGGAGGATTTAAGAACATTATTTAAAGGGGTCCTATTATGCTCTTATGCAAATTCTTGATCTTGTTTTGGGGGTGTTCTTTTAAGCGAAATGGCAAAAAAAAAAAAAAAAAGCTATACATAACACTGAACATTTATTTATAAACCAGCCTTGGATTCTTATTTTGAAGTGTCCATGCTTTACTACTTTCAGTTGCTCACTAAAAAAGATGAGGGAGATATAATATGCAAAGTGCCGCATTTTGACTTTGAATGTGTAGCGCTCACATTAATTTAATTAAATCATAGCCTTGTGAATTTTAACAAATCACATTAGGCCATATCACGATTCCCGTTTTTCTGCCTGCAAATGTAAAATAAAGTTCTAAAGTCCTAAAGTTATAATTAAGTCTGTCTATCTGTCTGCCTGTCTATCTATAGGCAAATTCACACTGCACTGACAGATGCCCCCGATGACCAGATTACAGCATCTATGTGTCTGTCTCTGTTTATATTCTGTATATCAATAATATTTACCAGATTCAGCTCTAATTCCATTCATTCCAAGAATACATTGTATCAAACTCAAACATTAAGGTGTGAGAAATGTTGATTAGAATTAACAACTCATTTCATACTAAAAATATAATTGAAAATAATTCAGAGCAGTTGAAACATATGGTTCTACACAATACTTCTGTGTGCAAGGTATTTTGTGTGTCCTATTTTAGTGACTTTTAGTGACTGAAATCAATTAATCAATATTACTTCTCTCTCTCTCTCTCTCTTTCTCTCTATTACACACACCCAAGGACTAGGGTCCTAACAGCCAAATCCGGTGCTTGACACTACACTCAATCAATGCACAAACACACACAGACATGTTATTAATGCAGCTTATAGCATTGATTTTTTTTTATAATCTCTCATCTGATTTTTTTTCAGTAATCCTTTCAGATTACACAGGAAGATGGAAAAATGGAGCAAGACAAAAAAAAAGAAGGGCTGCTGAGAGAGGTAGAGTGTTTTTGGTAGAGGAACAGTGAAGTGAGTGAGTCATCTGCAGTCAAGTGTATCAGAGCGAGGTGCCTGTCATGGGACCATCCCTACGACTCAGGCATAAATGCCTCAAATCGTGCTGATATCTCTGAGGAGGGAGAGGCTGGGCTGTTTCATTCTGATGCTTCCAAACTCTCCAGCTCTCCAGCCAGTGCTTGCTGAATCTTTAGTGAATCTGCAGGCTGACATATAATTCCCTTCAGGTGCCCTGAGAGAGATAGGCATGAGGGAGAAAGAGAGGCCTTCTTCTATTAAGATTAAAGGGTAGTGTCCTTCACTCTAGCTGACAGTTTGAGCTGCTCACAGTGCAACGAAAACCTTCTTTCCACATCCACAGGTGGATTTTAAATACTGTATATCATGTGAGTCATGATTTTTTCACACGTTTACAACTAAAATAGATTCTCTAGAAACGATAACCTTTTCTCACTGAATATAGCATGATGATGTTGTTAGAGGAACAAAGTGGATGTTGAGGTTTCTGCCTATTTTTTTATTGAATATTAATGAGTTCCCATTCTAAGCAAAGATTAAATTGTCATAATTAGCCCATTTATTTTGGGCAAGTTTGTAAAGTTCATAATCAAAGAACTGAGATTTGTAAATCTCATATTGTGTTCCATATTCCATATCATGTCTTTGACAGCACCAACCAATCTAAAACAGTCAGTCTGCTTCTGACCAGAGAAAGCATTCAAAGAAAGCATCTCAGTTGTGGGTATTGAGAGTGGAAGAGAGTGCTGGTCATTCACTACCCCAACCTACATTTCCTGATGGTACTGAGACTCGAACGTACGACCTTCAGGTTACAAGTCTGACTCTCTAATGGCCACAACTGCCCCCCACACTTGCCCCCTCAACTGCCCCCACAACTTCCCCTAAAGCCATACGTGTTTGGAACGACATGAGGGTGAGTAAATAATGAACGTTTACATTTTTCTTTTGGTGAACTGTCCCTTTAATCCTTAAATGCATACCTTGGGTCTTTAGAAACTGGGACATCATTAACTACTCTCTACCTCCTTCATTTTTTTTAAAAGATAGACATCAACTTTCTTAGAATTCCTCAATCTATTCATCATAAACAAAGTAACAAGAAAGAATAATAAAATATAAAAGATTGTATGTTTTCCGATAAAAATTTTTTGTAGAAAGTGTATAGGGTCACTAGCTACCTGAGGTATGTAAAGTGTAATTATATTTTTCCTAAGCAACAATAATTAAATATCTGATGACTCAATAAGTGCAATTCACCTTTATTCATCAAGGTGGCACTGTTTGATACTGATGATGTGATGTTTTACTCATAATTACCACAGGCATAAAACAAAAGAATATCATCACCAAAAATGTAATTGGCTTGAATGGCTTTACGGCAGAACAATTACTGTACGCAATGAAATATAAAGGTATTTTTGAGTCAGAAATTTGAAATCCTAAAAATTTGTCACACACAGAAACCTTGCACACTGAGTTCGATGTGTATTAATTAGTTGCAAAATAATAATAATTAAAAAAATATTTCGCAAACCAGCACTGATTGGAGTCTTCAGAGAGTTCCCCCTCAGGAGCAGCGGGATTATCACGGGCAATTCAAAGTTTACTTCAGGATGTCAGTGGCTCAGTTTGATGCTTTTGCTAGCGATACTAGAGCCACATTTAAAAAAGAAGACCACCGATTTCTGTGAACTCATTGTGCAAGGATCTATATACAGTGCTTTGTGCTGCAAGACGAAGTGGATGAACTTGACGATCGCCATTCTTGATTTTGCAGTTTGCTTGTATGGTGGCTTTGAACTGTCAAAACACCTCTCAATATGCTTGCTATGTATGCAAAAAACAGTAAATTAACATAAAAAAAAACATGGCATGGCATTCTTTTTTTTCTGTTTTTGTGATATTAGTTATCCTACAGGCTGTTTTTGTGCTCACCAGACATCTTCAGCATCCTCATCACACTCAGCCCCAAACTGGCAAATGTCACAGGTGGACGTCTCTTTCTGTCCATTCTCCGCCGAACCCTCGTTCCCTGCTTGGATACATAAAGACGAGACAAGACAACATAAGCTATCAAATGTCTGACAAATATTACTTGGGGCAAGATGAGCAGGCATTCACAGTCCGTCTCTCAATCTCTCTCTTCCTCTCACACAAACATGCATAAATAGATGGAGAAACAGAGGACAGACAATTCTCATTCAGTCTTTGTCTCTGGCTCTCATGAGAAGTTCAAATCCCCCACTGATCTTTCCTCAGTCTCACCCCTCATTTCATCATGATGATTTCTGATTTGGCGCTCCTGCTCCCTGGTGATAGATTCTTCCCTGGAGCCGAAGCTTAAAGCCCCTCGCTATCGCATATCTGCCCTCATCAGTGGACAGGGAAAAGCAATCCCGTACGTCATGGAATTTAAATAACATCTCCTCCTCAGAGGATCATTGCTCCCCTTTGGACCCTGACCCTCCATTATGAGGTACTATTTTTAAAACTTAGACTGCAAAGACAAAAAGATGAAAAAATAAATGCAGGTAGTATTCTGCACTTCCATGCAAAGAACAATGTTAAAGTCACAGGTGTTACTGTTTCGCCATTTGTCTTTCTATTGATTCTCTTTTAAGTTTTTCTTTTCTTTCATTTTGGTCTAGTTGACAACTACAAATACAAGCTTTGCACTGACACTGTGTCCTTTCACAGATCAAAGATTAAACAAATCTATGTTTTTTGAATCCCAAACTGTTTTAATTCAGGAATATCACATGAAAAAGAGTTATGTTGTTCCTAATTTTCAGACCAACAGTACAACCAATTTTCTACTAAAGTGCATGGAACCGTCAATATTAAGTAATATTAACAGTATAATACTGTTAACAAAGTTAATATTAACTTACATTTTAGACACAATTTTGGCAGTTATTTTGTGAATTTTTAATCTTTGCCAGTGAAAATGCTCCAAATGAGTAGTTTGGTATCAAAATGTTTCAAAATCAAGTGCTGTGTTTTGTTGCTGAATGAATCAGTTTTCTGACAAATCATTTGAATGAATAATTCAATTACTCATAGTAATTTTTTTTTGTCTTCAATGAGTTATTATTTTGAATGAATCACTTGAGTGAATGACTCATCGCCTCACTCTTACAGAGGAGCTTTGTTCCTGAACAAGTCAGTATTTTTAATGAATCGCTTGAGAGAACGATTCAAAGACTCACTCAAAAAAGTCACTTAACACCTACTGTCATAGCGATGTAACGTGCAGAACTAAAAATACCCACCACTTATACACAGACTGTCTGGAAGACACCAAACAGACAATCATGGAAACAAACAATAAAAAGTACAAGAAAATCAATGAAAAAGATTAAAATAAACTGATTATAAGATTTATTTTTATCACTTTTTTTTTTTTATGTGAACGCAATGGCTAACATTGATTTCACAAACATGCACTAATAGATCAAGCTTTGCTTCAAACACATCTTCTGTCCAACATCATGAGCATGAGCACCCAGCTTCTCTCTGATGTGCGGCTGCATGGACCCAAGGGTCTGGAAATGAGAAACGTCTCAGATGGAAGGGGCAGTAACAGTTATCTCCATCTCTCGGTTAGATGGACCTTCTGAATTGACTTTCCCTTTCCCAGAAACACAGTCGATCACCAACCCCCTCTGTTTTCATCTACAACCGCTGCAAAAAAAGATGTATAGCTTGTATACCTGTTTATGTATATCTCCGATGTGTGTGAAAACCCTAGGTCAATGATTGATTAAATGCATATGTTTTGTGGATAATGGCTACAGACATCTTAAGTCTTATGTTATTGTTATTGATTAAACTTTTAAGCGCTTTTCAGGTATAACGCAAAGACATTTAAGGTTATGAAACATTAAAATGTAGTAATCCTAACACATACTGAGCAGAGGAATAGGTTTTGCTTTAAATGGTGGAAGGAAATGAGATACTCAAATAAACAGAAGATAGATGGTGAGTGTCCAAGAAAATGTCTCTTAATGGGACAAACCTACTTGTGAAGAAACTAAGGAGAAAGGTGGGGTGGATTTAGGGCACAACATGGGCTGTCAGACAGATGATGAATGAAGCCACCCATCTCCTGAACAGTGTATGGAAACTGACCTTCACAAACAGGGCGTATCAGTGTGTGTGTGTGTGTGTGTGTGTGTGTGTGTGTGTGTTATCTAACAGATATTATCTAACTTATCTTTGCTTATAAACATGATTGTTCTACAGAGTACATTGTTTCATTTTACCCTATTTGCAAATTCTCTGAGATAAATTATATTGTTTTATACATAAGCATGAGATGGAAATGAATTCCATTTGATTCTTTTGAGTGGTATTCATCGCAATGCATACAATGAATGAATGGATGGATGATACAGTAACTCCTGGGTCATTTAGTGAAGAGCAGCTCAGATTAACACAAACACACACACAATTTGTGAAATGGTAGGGGTTTAGAACATCACAGTTAAGCATTTGCTCAAACAGTGAAAAGCTCTCCCTGGACTCGAAAAGGTCAAATTATACCATGTATATTATGTTGCATTTTGAAGATGAATTATTACAATGCAATGTTGTATTAGAATATAAGGGAAAAAAACATCCCACAACCCCCTGAAGAGATGCCACCACACAAGAACATGCTGAGGTCTTAAGGGACACAAAGGTCAAGTGAACCTCCACAGATGGAGGGGACACATTACATCTTTGAATCAATAGACAATGTAGGAAGCATAATGCTTACAGCGGAAAGATGATAGCCCGAAAGAGGATCTTTTGATTTCCACTGATCTCCACAAACTAATGATGCCGCTTCTATATGGTGAATGTCATTTAAGTTTTCATGCATGAGTAACAGAGTCATCTTACTTTCTTTAAAAGAATCTCCAGAGTGATGAAAATTGTCTTGTTCCTTCTTTTGTACTGCAGTAATGTGACTTTTTTTTTTCTGGCAATGATTTCAAATTTCATGGAATGAGGTGTTCGGTTTCAACACATTGCTGAATGCTAACCCTTTTTAAATTTTTATTAATCTTATTGTTTTAATTTATTTTTCCCAAAACAAAAGGATCTTTTTTATTTTTAATTTTTACAAATATAGTACCAGGCTCTCAATGCTTTAATCATGTGGCCATCACCTAGTCTTCACCACACTAGGTCCACTAAAGCCTACTTCACACAAACAAGGCTGTTTGAGTGTCCTGGTCCCATTAGGAAAAGCATGTCGTAAAACCCCTTTGGCACTTTGCCTCTTCTATCCACACCTGACAGCCTAGAAGACCTTGCCAATGACCCATTTGCGCATGTAATTACAGCAATCCACTGATGATGGTGGCGCAGAGCAAAGGTGTCTAATTTTGTGGAGTGCTCCCGAGGCCATTTTCTTCCACTGGTTGACAGCTTTTGGAGAGCGCTTTGAAAGCCAGATGAGGGTTTGAATTGGCAAGAGAAGTAATGTGCCATTGTGTGAAATTCAGGAAAGGAGGCCCAAAATGGGCTGCCCTTCTTCGAGGGATTAGGGAAGAAGAATTAAGAAAGGAATTAGGACTCAAAACTTCTTTTTTTCCAGCTTTGACCAGATTAAGTGCTGCTCACTGAAAGTCATCCATTAAGCGCTAAAAGACCCAGCAGAAGATCTACGAATTGGTTGGGTCAACCGTGTAAAATAAACACATAGACATTTAACATACCACTCAGTAAGACTCTTACAATTGAATCACATACTGTACATTAGACACCCAATACATAAACACCATCTCACTTGCATTTGATACAGCTGTACAATGTCTAAAGCTTTCCATTATCCTCCCATGAGAAGTGCTGCGAGGTTCAGAGCCTCTTACATTCACACACAAACAAACACGTGTGCTGATCTCCGCCTCTGACTATGATCTGCCCCGATGGCACCCATAATAACACTTGTAATGGAGCCGCTCTCAGATATATGATGGAAGAAGAGTGCAGGAGAGAAGATGAAGAGTTGAGGATGATGAGAAATGAGAAGTAAATAGGATGGAGAGAACATCAAATGGCATTTGTGTTATGTAGCAAGGAGAAAGAATGAAAGAAAAAAACAACAACAAAGTAAACTTGACAATGACGGAGAGCATTTGAAAACAGGTGAAGGATGAGAGACATTAAGAGAGACTGAGAGAGACAAAACACACACACACACACACAAAAAAAAACACACAAATGGACAGTAAGAAAGAGACAGAAAAAAAACATCTTCAGCAGCCAAGCGGTCGATGGGCAGTCAATAAAGTGTGACTTTCTGCAAGCTAAGAAGCCGGCCTTGATGAGGGGATCTTTGCATTAGTGGCCACAGCAACTAGTGCTTTAACCCGCTGGATGACCTTCTCTAAACCACAATCTCATATTAGACCATTAGATGCCCCATATTAAATATAAAAACGTTTTGTAAGGATTCATTACATGCCCAGCTGTGGAAAAAAGAAAGATAAGGCTCCCTGACAGCTTTCTGCTAGATTGAACTCCTTCATAATACTGTTGTGTTGAAAAATAACAGACTTGAACTAAAGGTTCTTTACATTGGAAAAAGTTTCCACTTTATATTTTTTTAAATCGTGTATTTGACAGTGATATTAAATTATTAGTGTTTTCAAATAATAAACTGAATTAAGCATTAGATGAAGGCAAGGAAATGTACATTTAAAAATAGAGGAAATGGGCAATGTAGAATTTAAATATTCAATATCTACATAAAATGCTGACAGTAATATGCAAAAAATCCATAATGTCAGCCAATGACCAATATGGTTCCATGCATATTGTATTTCTAAATTCTGTACTAGGAAGCATGGGGAAAAATGTATCGATAAATCTGGAATTTGAACAAACATGCAGTTCATTTCATCAGCTAGCACTGCTCAAGTCAACTTATAAAGTTTTTAATGCCAGAAATAAAACATTTTACATATATTTGTATAAAATATTGGCTAATTTATATGAACTATTATTATTAAATAATCTTCCAGCACACCCCCTGCTGCAGTGGATTGTGATTGTCCAAGCAGCAAGATTCTGGCACCCTGTCTTTCCATTTAAACTCCCAGACACTGTGGGGTGGCACAGAGAGCAGCTGAGATATTCCAGCGCTGTGGGTGCCAGTCTTTGCCATCGAGCCCCACTAATCCCTCTGGCACCACAGTGCCAATCTTTCAATCCAGTGTTACCTGCTGATCTTTAGAAAAGATCCAAATCAGTAGAGCAAAGCAAGTTGCTGGTAAACTAGAGATAGCAGCTAAAACCTGTTCCAGAAAGGACTGAATAAAATATGACAGAACTAGTTTAATATGTTCTCTTACATAAAAATGCTATGTTTCATTCATTTTGTTCTGATTGTCTATTTATAAAAGTGCAATGTTATTTTCCCTGAAGCGGATCTTATGAACTCATTTGACAATGGAATAATTAGTGAGAAATTCCACCTCAATAGAACAACAACTAGTTTTTCTGTTTCAAGTTAAAGGTCCTTTCTCAACTCAAAGGAATATGGATTCGTTGCTCAGAGACCTAAACCAAATTTAGATACTGGCCTTTAACAACATGTGCGCACCAGGGAGCTTGTAACACCCAACAGCCAATGCACAAACGAAAAGCAAATGAAAACAAATGAAAGCATTTTAACAAGAGATTTTCCTACTTAGCAATCTTACATGAGAAAGGTGCACAACTGCACCTGTATTTAGAGCTAACCACTTGTGATCAGATCACATCAAACTAAAAAATTCCAAAATACCAGTTATAAACAGGGTCTAAGTCAGAAAATCACTAGCAGTTTCCTAAATCAGCTTCAAAAGTCTGGACAACAAAACAATTTAATCATCATATATGCTGTATGTATGCTTCCAGCCCAAAAGTAACCATGTTCCAGGTATTAACAAAGAAGTGTGAAATTCTTTTCCATTCCAAAACACCTCCAGCTCCAGCACAAACTCCAGACTCAAACCCAGCGGACCTCCTCTTTGCTCCTCCACACTTTCTTTTCAAAGACAGTCAAACAAATGAACAACCTCAGCGAATTTTGCAGATGCATCCCAGGATAAATGAGCCTTTAAGAATCGAAAGCTCTATAAACAACCAAGCCGTTAGATGTTCAAACACTGAGGTGTGTCTCCAAGGAGTTCAGGTTTAGATAGTTCCAGTATTTGGGAGTTGGAGACAGCTGTTATGATGAGTATTTCTGCCCCACTGAGGGATGATGCTTTACTGATTTTAACCAGAACAGATTGCAGTCGGTTTCGTTTTTTAAATGCACTCAAGAAATGAAGCTCACTATTGTCAGGAAATAGTGTCCTCGGAAGATCCATGATTGGAAAGGGATTAAACTCCTCATAGATGCAGCCGCTGAAAGACGAGACTATTTTCCCCAGTTACTGTATTAATGCCTCTGGTGTTCCCTTCTGTCTACGTCTTATCTTCTTTTCCATACGTTACATTTTCTTTCTCATCTCCTGGAATGTGAATCTTCATATGCTATGTTGATATAATTTACTCTGTCTATTGGCAGAAGAAATTAAAATAACTCTTTGTGTGTGACTTCTGTTCGGTTCTATTGTATGGATATAAGTCAAAATGAACTCTGCTCTTTTCTTTCACTGTCTCTTGGGACCTTAAGGCCATTTTGCCACTTCCTGCCATGGCTCATCAATCACAATGTCTCCTGACCCGTCTAGCGCACCAATCTCCATATAATCCCACCATAACTGTGAACGGCTTCATCTTTTGTGTCTAGTGTGATTCCTGTTCATCCTCTCACACTTTCCCATTCTCCCCAGCCTGCCCATATCATTGAATTGTATTTCCCAAAATCAATTTTTAATAGTAATCCCTTTCTGCCCCAAGGATGACCCACATTAAAACAGCACATTTATTTTTGAGCGACAGAAGGTTCACACAGCGCCCAATACACCTTTGTCTCATTTGATTTGGTGCCTTCCACATTTACCTGAGATTTACATTTCATCTGCAAAGACCCTGACTATATTAATAACTTCCGAAGGTATTTGCCAGAGCTCAAAACGAATCGAAAATGAGTAGATGCTGCCATAAAATGATTTCATTTTCCCTCTTGTTGGAGCTGGAAATAGCTTAGTCTCTAAAATGATTTGCCACAAAGGCAACAAGTACATTTTCGTACATTAAGGAAGCACTTTTTGTTCTGCTTGTCTCTCAGCTGTGGAGAATAAGGACACTGAAAAAGGAGGTTTGAATTGACATAATTTAATCATGCATGTTATTCCACACAAATCAATTAGGTTACATTAACTGATTTTTTCCTCCTCAGTTTAGTTCGCTTATTCTTTGTCAGAAAACATCACTTGTTCATGTACATTCAACTTAACCTAATAAGATTTTTTTGGACCTATTCAGCAGCCTCAACATGATTTTATGTCTGCCCACAACATGATCTGCCCACAACATGATCAAAATGAATTACATTACTAGGTACTACCAACTAACTATCTACAGTACCAACTAGAAATAGTATTTAGCCATGTTAAGTAATAAAATAGAGCATAGGGTAAAGAAACATTCAGTACCCCATCTTTATGGACCAGAAGTGGTTTTAAATTGAATTATAACTGGACATTAAAGTCTGCAGGAGTGCACACGTTTGCTTCTTTCCATCTCTCCATAATATAAGTAGCCTAATTCATACGTTAATATTAATTTAACAGATAAACTATTACATTTGTCATCCTTCAATTATTGGTTCAAAATAGGTTTCAGTATTAGAAATAGTATATCAACCTAATAATCCAAGATAAAACGCCACTCTCTCATTGAAGCTAGGTTATGGAAAGGTTTTCCCAGTCCAATAGATTTTTCAATAGGGCTTTTTCATCAGATGAACTTATGAATTATATCTGTTGTGATGTTTTCGAAAAGTATTTTCCAGCCGCAGGGACACATAATGATAAACAGTGCATCTAACTCAGTATGCACTGCAGAACAGAAACAGTGCACATGTTCACACTCAGCTTGAATGCTAAGCACACAAACTCTGAGCACAGCCAGACACTTTTCCTAAGTCTTCACCTCCCATTCCAGACAGCACTGCGACCGTCTTTATCGCAGCAGCTGAAACGGGGAGATTAGATTATTCTCTTTCTCAATCCTCTAAACTTGTTACCATGGTGATAGCATGATGACTGAGGAAGGTCCTCACCCAGATATGGCCGTGCAGCTGACTATCGTCACCTCAAGAACATGAGGTCATTAATTTCCCTTCGGTAAATGCTGCAGAGTATTTTAGAACAGTTTAAGGCACCACTTAACGACCATTTTTATGTGAAAAATCAAATGTGGTCGACCGCAGCTGCAAAGACCAAATAAATACACAACGAAAACCCAAAGCACACAACCTTAAAGACAGCTTCCTGTGTCTGTGTTGTCTGTATTGATTATAGAAAATCTACCAAAATTAAATACATAATGGATCCTTGAAGGAGAGCACTGGATACACAGTAAATGGATTACATTTGGAAGTAATTAGAAATAATGAAGTGCTGCTGGAGCCGTACTGCTGCAGTTTTGACAGCTGAAGTGATACAGCGATTAATCACTGAATAAAATCGGGTGTTTGAAGAAGATGTTTGCATGTTTTCCTGCATTAAAAGCAAGAAGAAATAAATAAATACAATAAAATAACAATAGAAATAAACAGATACAAAACATTTTTAGTAGTTTCGTCATCATGTAATCACCTGCATGCCATATATATTTTTTATTGGATCCCAAAAGGAGAAAACTAACGCTAAGTAAAATAACTTAATTAGATCTAATGAGATCTCAGGTGATTTCTCTAGTCCTTTTCCAAGTCTGTCTTTAAACATTATAACTGCAATTAAATTAAATTAAGCAACAGCAACCACAAAAACTCAATTTAATGTTTTAAACAAGGGGTCAATGTTTGGCTGGTTAGCATGACCACATTAGTCCCCACCACACTAATGACAGAAAGTCATGGTAGCTTATTTTTTTTCAGGAATGAAAACAAGGCTGTGAGGCATAGAGGTACAGTGAATTCAATGGATTGTACTGTTGATTAACAACATACTGACTGACAAAAGGTATATAAAAAAAAAAACTCTAATAAACAGCTTTGAGGGTTGTGAGTTATGAAAATTGCATGATCTACAACCTTTATACAGTGCATGCCACAGCCACTATTTTATCCATATTAAATTCAACATGGTGTCTAACCTGTTTAAGGTCTATTAGTGTCACTAATAGCGCCTCTGTGGCCCTTTCTGACCGAACACAGCGGGAACCATCACCCGAATATTAGTTCCGCCCGGACTCTTTTCTCACACGGACCCAGTACTTTTCCGTCTCAGCTGTGGCTTATCATCTCATTAGTTATTGCCTTTAATAGGCGCAGACTTTCTTTGTTCATTGCGAAGTCTTATCGTTCCCTATGGTCGTAATTCTGAGCATTTATCTCTGTGTTGGATTTTCTGTGTATTACTCTGGACTGTGTACCCCGTTGACGATTACTGCTGCCTGCCATTGCGACCATTGCCTATCTATTGAACTGTGTTCCAGATTACCTACGTTGTTCCTGTTTTCTGGTGATTATTCCTGCCTGTTGACGATTCTAAATAAAGCCTTGCGGATGGATTCGAATGTCTCTGACTCCGTGTTACAGAAGACTTCGCCACCTCAGGATCCAGCGACTTTAGATCGAGTGGTTACTGATTTGACACGACAAGCCTCCCTGTTGACTGTGCATCACCAACAGTTAGATCGGCTGACCACCATGACCGAGGAATTGGTGCGGTCTATGCGGTCGCTCCCACAGGCTGTGCCACAAGATCTCACTGCAGGCCCCACCGCGCCGCCTTCTGCGGTCTTCACCACGGGAATCCACGCACCCCGCTTGGCACTTCCAGAGAAATATGACGGCTCCCCAGGCAAGTGCAGGGGCTTTCTTATGCAGTGTGCCATCTATGTGAACTCGCTGCCGCCGGGCTCAGTGACAGAGGATGGCAAGGTTTCCCTCGTCTGCACCCTTCTCACCAGTAAGGCCTTGAGCTGGGCAACGGCTTTGTGGGAGGGCCAGCAGATGGTTTTTCCGTCGTATTAGCACTTTCTCACCAAATTCCGGGAGGTGTTTGACCACGCTGAGGATGGCAAGGAGGCGGAGGAGGAACTATTAAACCTTCGCCAGGGATCTTCCACCGCTGCGGATTACGCTCTCACGTTTCGCACGCTAGCAGCCCAGGCGGGCTGGGAAGGAAAACCCCTTAAGACCATGTTCCGTCGAGGGCTTCGCACGGACCTGCAGGCTGAGCTCGCTTGTCGGGATGAGAGCAAGACTTTGGAGGAGTATATGGAGACCAGGAGTATATGGACCATCTGCTCCGCTCTCGCAGGAGTCGTCAACCACGATTACCTCTCGCCTCACCCCAGTCTTCGGCTCACGCCCTGGAGGAGCCCATGCAAGTGGGATTTTCCCGCCTCTCTGATGAGGAGTGCGAGAGAAGGATGAGAAATCGTCTATGCCTCTACTGTGGTCAGTCTGGTCACTTCCGAGCTCAATGTTCCGCTCGTCCTCCTAGAACCACCAGCACTCGGGTAAGCCACAATTCCTTGTCACCCTCTCTCTTGTTGGATGTGTGCTTGATCATCCACGGCCGCCACATCAAGACTAAAGCCTTTATTGACTCAGGGGCGGCCGGTAACTTTATTGACCAAGACTTTGTTAATCGCCATCGCATATCTCTTGTTCCATGTGACCCTCCTATGGCGGTGGCAGCCCTGGATGGAAGACCACTAGGTGCTGGAAAGATCTACCACATCACTGAGGCCATCACACTGATCACCAGCTCCCTGCACACCGAGACCATCCAGCTCCATGTCACTCAATCACCTCACCACGCCATTATTCTTGGCCACCCCTGGCTCACCCTCCACAATCCACAAATTTCCTGGAAGGATCAGGACATCATCCAGTGGTCCCAATCTTGTCTCCAGCGGTGTCTCAAATCCCCACAGAGGAACCATCACGTGGTCCCAGTTCCCCAACCTCAAGGTCAACCCCCGCAGGACCTTCCCGAGGTTTACTGGGATTTCCACTCGGCATTCAGCAAATCCCGGGCCACCCAGCTTCCACCTCATCGGGACACGGATTGTGCCATCAAGCTCTTACCTGGAGCCACGCTCCCCAAGGGTCGTGTATACCCCCTGTCCCAACCCGAGACTCTGAGCATGCAGCAATACATCGACGAAGAACTCGCCAAGGGGTTCATCCGACCCTCCACCTCACCTACCTCGGCGGGCTTCTTCTTCGTAAAAAAAAAAGACGGATCCTTGCGTCCCTGCATCGACTACCGAGCCCTCAACGAAGTAACCACCAAGTACCGTTATCCCCTACCCTTGGTACCCTCAGCCCTGGAACAACTCCGCACTGCCCGTATCTTTACCAAGCTCGACCTGAGATGCGCCTACAATCTCATTCGCATCCGGGCAGGTGACGAGTGGAAGACGGCCTTCTCCACGACAACTGGCCACTATGAATATCTGGTCATGCCCTTCGGTCTGTCCAACAGTCCCTCCGTCTTTCAGGCCCTTATCAATGATATTTTCCGAGATATGCTCAACAAGTGCGTCATAGTCTACATTGACGACATACTGATCTACTCCAACACCCTGTCTGAACACGTTCAACACGTACGAGCTGTGCTCCAAAGATTAATCCAGAATCAGCTGTACGCCAAACTCTCTAAGTGTGCCTTCCACCTCTCCACCGTCTCCTTCTTAGGATACATCATCTCTGCTGAGGGAGTCACGATGGATGACAGCAAGGTTTCCGCCGTGCTACACTGGCCTCGTCCCCAAACCGTCAAGGACCTCCAACGTTTCCTGGGGTTTGCCAACTTCTATCGAAGATTCATCCGAGGTTTCAGTCAAGTAGCAGATCCTCTAACTTCTCTCACTCGCAGTGGAGGTGGATCCAATAAGCTGGCATGGTCTACGCTCTGCGAGAGAGCGTTCCAAGATCTGAAGACTCGTTTCACCTCGGCTCCCATCTTGAAACACCCAAACCCCCGACGTCAGTTCACTGTGGAGGTGGATGCCTCCAGCACAGGTATCGGAGCAATACTGTCACAACGCCAGGGAACCCCAGAGAAATTGTACCCGTGTGCCTACTACTCTCGCAAACTCAATCCCGCGGAACGTAATTATGACGTCAGGGACAGAGAACTGTTGGCCATGAAAGCGGCCCTGGAGGAATGGAGACACTGGATGGAGGGCTCGACCATGCCCTTTCTCATTCTAACCGACCACAAAAACTTGGAGTACTTGAGAACCGCCAGACGTCTCAATGCCCGCCAGGCCAGATGGTCGTTATTCTTCTCCAGGTTTCTCTTCACTATAACCTATCGGCCCGGGTCCAAGAACGGTAAGGCGGCCGCACTCTCCCGCCAATACGACTTGTCCCAATCAGACACCTCTCCGGCTACCATCATTCCCATCTCCCAGATCGTCTCCCCCGTGCAATGGGACATCATGGCCGAGATCACTGAGGCCCTAGAAACAGACCCTGCTCCTCCGGAATGCCCTCCTGGACTGACCTACGTCCCCGCTCCCCTACAGCATCGCGTACTGACACTGATCCACGAGAATCCCAGCGCCGGCCACCCCGGCGTCCAGGCGACCAGGGAACTCGTTCTCAATAAGTTCTGGTGGCCTTCCATGACTCAACAGATTCTAACCTTCGTCAAGGAATGTGTCACATGCAACCAAACCAAATCCCTACGCCAGTGCCCTGCCGGTCTGCTCCAGCCTCTCCCTATCCCAGAAAGCCCATGGTCCCACCTGGCCGTCGACTTCATGACCGACTTGCCCCCTTCTCACCACAACACCGTGATCCTCACCATCATTGACCGGTTCTCAAAGTCATGCCGCCTCATTCCGCTTCCCAAACTTCCCACTGCATGGGAGACGGCTCAAGCCTTGCTCAACCAGGTCTTTAGATTTTATGGTTTGCCCGAAGACATAATCTCGGATCGGGGACCCCAATTCACGTCCCGTGTGTGGAGGTCCCTCTGGTCTCAGTTAAATGTCAACGTCAGCCTCACGTCAGGGTACCACCCGCAATCCAATGGACAAGTGGAGAGGCTGAATCAAGAGCTCTCCCGCTTCCTACGAGCTTACTGTCACCTCCATCAGGAGGACTGGAGCGAATACCTCATGTGGGCCGAATATGCCCAGAATTCCCTAAGGAAGCCCTCCACCCAACTTACCCCATTCCAATGTGTGTTAGGCTTCCAACCTCCACTATTCCCGTGGTCCGGGGAGCCTACTAACCTCCCCGCAGTGGACACCTGGCTACGGAGGAGCGAAGCTACCTGGGATATAGCACACACCAACCTATGACAGGCAATCCAACGAGTTACCCGCCAAGCCAATTGCCTCCGGAGAGTCGCTCCTCCATACCTAGTCGGACAGTCGGTCTGGCTCTCCACCCGGGACCTGAGACTCCGACTCCCCTGTAGAAAGCTTAGCCCAAGGTACGTGGGTCCGTTCAAAATCCTCAGACAAATCACTCCTGTGTCTTTCCGTTTAGATCTTCCATCTCATTACCGCATCTCACCCACTTTTCATGTTTCCCTGCTCAAGCCCGCTGTGGAACCGAGAGGAGAGGGGGACCAGGACGAGGCCGCTCCGGCAGAGACTCCTCCCCTAATGGACGCAGAGGAGAACATTTATC
Organism: Carassius carassius; assembly: GCF_963082965.1. Lineage (NCBI taxonomy): Eukaryota > Metazoa > Chordata > Actinopteri > Cypriniformes > Cyprinidae > Carassius > Carassius carassius. The sequence continues at coordinate 17,225,473 of NC_081765.1, forward strand.
AGATCAACCAGATCTTGGACTCTCGGCGCCGAGGCGGGGTTCTCCAGTATCTCGTGGACTGGGAGGGATACGGCCCCGAGGAGTGGTCTTGGGTCAATTCTAAGGACATGCTCGACCCCCAACTTACTGCTACATTCCACCGGGAACACTCGGAGAAACCCGCTCCTCGTCCTCGTGGTAGACCTCGGCGCCGAGGAGGAGCTCACGTCGGGAGCCGTTCGCAGGGGAGGGGCTCTGTCACTAATAGCGCCTCTGTGGCCCTTTCTGACCATTCACAGCGGGAACCATCACCCAAATATTAGTTCCGCCCGGACTCTTTTCTCACACGGACCCAGTACTTTTCCGTCTCAGCTGTGGCTTATCATCTCATTAGTTATTGCCTTTAATAGGCGCAGACTTTCTTTGTTCATTGCGAAGTCTTATCGTTCCCTATGGTCGTAATTCTGAGCATTTATCTCTGTGTTGGATTTTCTGTGTATTACTCTGGACTGTGTACCCCGTTGCCGATTACTGCTGCCTGCCATTGCGACCATTGCCTATCTATTGAACTGTGTTCCGGATTACCTACGTTGTTCCTGTTTTCTGGTGATTATTTCTGCCTGTTGACGATTCTAAATAAAGCCTTGCGGATGGATTCGAATGTCTCTGACTCCGTGTTACAATTAGGTCTATTGAATTAATGATAAACAATTTGATTTTCTTTTTTTTTGCATGAAAATGTTTTGAATATACTACAATGCATATTCTATTAGTGCTTGATTTGTTTTTGAAGGTACATCCATATAGGACTAACTGGAGTCATTAAAATCCAATGTTATGCAATGCTGATGGGAATCATTATACATAAGTCACTTGGTAAATAAACTTCATTAGAATTAGAATTAGAGGTAATGTCAAGTCTTATGAAATTTTTGATAATCGGAAAAAGCCTAATCTCTTAGAATCAAGCATAATAATCATTGGTTTCTCTATATTGTATTAGTCTGAAGCGTAAGCCATATTATTCTGCATGTAGCCTCTCATACAGATGATGTAACATGGAGCTCAGGGAGCTTGAACATCCTGAGCAGCTTCTCTCTGTGCTTTGCCATAAGTGTCCTGTAGCATGCATGCCCTGTAGGCAACCCATATGATTTATCTGCAGCCATTGGAATACATTTGATTTTTATCGCACCGATAGTGCTGTGCTTACCTAAATGCCCTTCTTTCTCACTCTCTTTCTGTTCCATCCATAAAATGCAATCATTTCTCCCTTCCCTTACCCAGCCTTTATCACCCTCATCTTTCTCTTCCTCTTCTTTACTTATCTTTCTCTTTATCGGCCTTCCATTTCTCTTTCCCTCTCCTTTCCTTTCTCCACTCATTTTATCGAATTGCACATTCTTCGGTCTCTTATCACTCTTCTTTCATCTCTCTATTCATATTTTCACTTCTCCCCTCATCATTTGGTCTGCTCCACTCTCTATTGTTCTGGTAGGCAGAGAGCCATATGCTGCCATCTACTAACAAAAAAGGAATTTTTCTAACAAAATATCTACATATTCTTAATTGGCATACTTAGTAAATGAGAAGTTTATAATCAAATAAGTCTTGCATAGGACAAGAGTAGTTTTCTAAACCAGGACAACGTAGCTACTATATAAACACCAGGTTACATTTTGTAAGAAAGTATTAAGTGTAACATCATAACGACAACATGTTGTTTGCAAAATAATTTGCTTTTATATCGTTACTGAACAGAAACCAAAGTATGCTATTATAGTATTATCTGGAAAATACTGTAACATATCTATTTTCTACCCACTATTATAGTGTTGTATGCAAACCTGAAGAGAAAAAAAAATATGATTCAGATGTTTGTATAGTAGGTTTCACAGTTTAACAGTTAACATACAGTGTCAATAACATACATACTGTACATACATACTATATACTACTCTTTTTTTTCAGTTTAAAAATCTTTGTTCTAAACAATGTTTGTGATTTCAAGGTACAAATATTAACACATGAAATATGTGTTAATCTGACTTACACTTAAAAACACAAAAGTTTGGTTTCAGTAAGGTTTCAGTTTGGTTTAAATACTTTTTCACAATTTTACAGTTTCACTGTATCTTTGAATCAAGCCAAAACGCAGCATGACAAGAGATGTAAATTTAGCCACTGTTTTTATTGGAAGTAAAAAAATAAAAAAATAAAAAAATAAAGAGAAGTATTGTGAGACAAATAATTTAACCCAATTGCAGACATTCCTATCAAGAAGGGATTCTCAAACCTTCTCAGAATTTCTCCCAATTTCTCTGAAAATTCCAGAGGATTAATATCACAAAGTGCCGTGAAATATATATTTCCCAAACCTCCTCAGGGAAAAATAGCTCTGTCCAAATGACACAAATACCAACCAAGCTACTGCTATTTTCAAAAAGCACAGACCACATCTAGTAAACAGGAAATGGCTGGCAAAACAAGACCACAAAAAGCATCATTATGCAGGGGGATGTTACAGTACTCAATTAGCGGATGTGGCCTGTTTGGTTAAGAGAGAAGAATAAAAGGGTTGACTGGAAGAGCGAAAGATTAAAATCCAAGAAGAGTGGCACATTTTAAGTGATGCAAATATACAGCTCGAGCCGCAGACTGTTCTACTGTCAGTCAGACATTCCACTTTGGGGGTGGGGTGGGGTGTAATAATTCTGTTTCTCTGAACAATATGTGAGTGGGTGTAATTGAATCTCAGTTTCAGTGGGTGGTTTGTGGAGGAGAGCAGATGACTGCTGACAGGCTGAGAGGATGTGAGTGTGTGTTTATGAGCATCATCTGTGGGGAAGTGTAAACAAGTGCAGAGTGATTCAATGAGAAGTATGCACACAAATGCAGGTGTCAAAACTGGAATATATCTGCCTTACCTTCATCTCCTGATCCTGAACCAGCATCTGTAAAACACAAAAAGAAGGACATTACATCCATGTCTTCTTCCAAGTCTTAATTTCTTGCATTTTAGTGAATCAATATGGATCAAACAATTCTTTATCATTATTGCAGGTTTTAAGGCTTTATATTAATTAGAAGTTTGCATGTAACATTTGTAATTGTAAAATGATCTGTCACACTTCGGCAATATTTAAATATACTGCAATAAGTTAAATGTTGAAATACAGTTATTATATCATGTGAGACTAAAATCCTGATATTTTCTATAATTTAATAGAATTTCTATTTTTATAATTGAATGTATAAATTTTTTTTTTACTTTTTTCTTTTCTATTTAATTTATTTGTCAACTTCCCAGATCAATACATTTTTTAGAATGTACAAATCAAATTTGCTTTCCTGTCTACGTCTTAAGATGCTGGGATGGGCTCCAGCAGCCCTATGACCCTATTGGACAAGCAATTTGGAAAATAGATGGATGGATAAATCATGTACATTTCTGCTCACATGGGTCTCTGGAGTTTGGCATACTATCCCAATTTACAGTACAGACATGGGTCTTAAGTACTTGAACTGTGGGATGGTCAAAGGTGAATATGTGACCCATTTGGCTCATGTTGGCAGAAGCAGGCTGCACAAATGATACATGAGGGAGATACTATAAATGCACACTTACTCAGATTCATTGCAGTCTGATTTAGAATAAGTGTTTCAAATAAAACATATTATAACCTTCTGTACACCCTTTGTGCATAATAACAGAAGCGTCCAGTGCTTCATGGTGGTACTGTCATAATATTTGTTTAAACACGACTCTAAAATCAAGTAAAGTCAAGTACCATAATGTAAATGATGCCCGCTGACTGAACATGAAGGTATAAAAAGACACTCAAGTAAAAATAAGGAAAGGATAGCAAGATAAAACCATGCATATGTATTTTCAAACAAACACACACTATTATTTACATGTGTATGTCTGTGTTTTAGATCAAGCATACAAAGAAAGGACTTTTTAACATCCTTAAAGAAAAAAAATAGATCTATTCTTCCTTCATATTTAAAAATAAATAAATAAAGGGGACATTGGATGCCCATTTCCCACAAGTTGGTATGATTTTTCAGGGTCTTCATGAAATGTCTGCAACATACTTTGGTCACAGCTCTGTCTAAAAAGAGCTTTAAGTTAAACCAAAAAGAATATACCCACAGCCCAATGAGATTTTCACACTTTCAGCTCTGAGGACATTGAGGAAAGAGACAGAGAAATGAACTGCCTCACATTTCTGATGCTTGTACCAGCTCATCTAACTCTTTGACACTGATTTCCTCTCCACTAATTCCCTGCCAAATGATCCAGCAGCTGACAGATGACCTACAGAGTTAAGTGAAGTATATATATATATATATATATATACATTTACAGTAACTAACTGTATTATATTTTAATATATTTGAACACAATTTATTGTTCAAATGGCAAAGCAATATTTTTTACAAATATTTTTGTAAGATTGTAAATGACTGTCATTTTCGATCAACTGATTGGATTGGAGCGAGAGTTTATAGAAAATCTGTTGGACATATTTATTTATTTATTTTACTGTATTGTATTGTATATATTTGCACAAGGCTTCAGATTTGGGCCTGTGTCTGGTGCTCTCCAAGGTGCTGAATCCTATTCTTCATGTTGAAAGTGCAATTGTGCTCGTCAATTACAATTCTTCACTTCTAGTCTAGAGTCAGCAGTAATGGTAATGTTTAAAGTCCATGAATTACTGGCATAGTTACTAAATTTAATTCCACTGGTTGGTGAAATCATGTTATTCCCTTGTACCTCTCAGGGATTTCACCATCCTTTACTGTGTCAAACCTTTCCTCCATCAAACTTGGCTACTGAAATTTGACTGTAGTTTACTTTCCCAAAATGAAGTCCTTGCTGTGCTTCGTTGAAACTTTCAGAAGGGTCGTATGTGCCAAATATTAGGACGTTTCGCAGAAGTGAGTATATGGTTTTCTCTTTTTTCTGGCATCGATAAGTGGGCTATTTACCTCGCAAATGGTGGCAAGTTAACCGCTGTGCTGCTGTAAGATCAGTGTGAATAATGTGCTGATTAAGGAGACAGGTCATGTACTTATATTGAGTTTTCAGTGCGGCACAGGGCAGCAAGCCATTAGCTTAGTGGTGCGTAACTGTAGAGAGGAGAAGGCAGTTCATTTTCAACACTGGAAATCGAGGTTAAGATAGCCTTTTTGCGTAATTGCACTCAATGTAGTGCTAAAATAGCTTTCTCCATGCAGGGAGCGTTCATCATTTTCCAAGAAATGACTATTACATTCTCAAAACGTTCACATAAACAACTGAACAGGCCTGTATATCATTAAGGAGTGATAAGTTACCTGATGCTGTCGGTCAAGCACACTGTTCTTGAAATATAATTGTGTGTTGTAACAGCAGCCGTGGCATGTTAAATTACAGCTGCGTTTGTCTCTGCTGATAGAGACCATCTGCCTTTGAGCCTCGAGCTCAGGTTCACTCAACCCATTGCATCGTGGGAGCCCAGATAAAAAAAGTGCAAAGTCACCTCATAACACTTTATTCCTGATAAATGATAAAGGCAGAGGAGATGTGTAACCCGCTGATACCTCTGAATGAGGAACAAAGGTCTCTTACACTTAATAAGACTCCTGCCACTTTTTCTTGCAAGCAAACTCAGCAGAGTCTGGTCTCACAGGAAGAAGTGTGCCGAGAAACAGAAGTTTGTCTCGCTTTACTCTTCCAGCCTCTGGCTGTGAAATGTTTTCCACTTTTTTGACCCAGCACTTCAGGACAGGTTCATTGGTCCTGTGTCTTTTTTTGTCTTTTAAGGTCTTCAGGTTTTATAAGGATGAAAAGTTAGTGAATACAAAGATGGATAGTTGTTCAATGTATAATTTTTATATGTTTAATCTTATAAAGTTGTATATATCATATTTAAAGCACCGTGTTCCAATGACTCTACATGATTACAATTTTTCTCAGTCACTTTGGTGCATTTCTCAAATCAGAAATGAAATTCTCAAAACTACTTGTACAACCTCCACATCATCTAGTCATTTATACACATCACAAAACCAGTTTCTCATTCTTTTGAACAAGTTGCGATTGCTTTTGTACATTCATGCAATTGATTACGCACATTTATCTGCGGTTTCCTACAGTATCAGCTGCTAATGTTATGACCCTCAAAATTTACTACATAGTTTTCTGTGCAATAGTCTTACTCCTCAAAACATCTAGTCTTTAGTTCATCATTCAATGCAAAATGGTTAATCTAGTTGTCATAAAGTGCCAAGCACACTTTTACACATTATTATTAGACTTTTTCTCAATTTGGCATGAATTGTGCAAGTAAATCTTTACTAAAGAAGAAAATGTAGATGATAAACCAATGATAAACCATTTATCTGAAATAGCTCAAAGGTTACAGTTTTTCTCAGTCGCTTTGGTACATTTCACGTATCATCCTTGACATTTACAAAACAGTAAGTGCATTTCTCAAAACAACTCGAACAAATAGCAAAACACCATGGATTACCTGCAAAAGCCAGTCTCTTGCTCAAAATCCTTAGTTCATCTCTCAAAAATAAATATCTGTGTCAATGAACATGTCAGTGCCATCAGAATGACAAGTCCTTGTGTCATAGTTTACGGATAAGACAGTCAAAATGCTTAGTCATGTTGTCAATATAACAGTGTATTCTGGAGTGATGCTCTGATGTTAACTATGGCAATATTTTGGATGACAGTTACTGTATTGAACAGTATGCCATATGCTTATGTATGCCATATATCCATTTCAAATGTACACATTTACACATTACTGTATGTGGGATATTGATTGAAAGAGACTGGATAGAATTCCCACAATTTCCCTTTTACTAGTGGTCTGATCAAAACAAAATATATATATATAAACCCTTTACAATGCCATTGACATTGTGATATAGAAAAGGAAAAAGAAATTTGGGCACAAAGATGAAAATAAGTAAATTTTCAGAATTTGTAACTCTTGTGTTGTCCTCTGTCTATACAGAATAAGCTTTCCAACTGAAGATTCATGAGATGAACCTTTGAGCTGTTTCAGAGAAATGGTCTATCATTGGTTTATCATCTACATTCTCTTCATTAGTCAAAGTTCACTTGCACAATTTATGCCAAATTGACAAAAAGTCTATTACAGTTTTTCTTAATTGCTTTGGCACATTTTTCGAAACAGTCTTAACATTCTCTAAACCGTGAGTGCAAATGTCACAACTGTTTGCAGGAACTTCAAAACTTTATAGCATGTCTGCAAAATGTAGTTACTCACACAAAACATTTAATTCATGCTTCAAAACCTAGTTATTGTGTCAATAATTTGGCCAAGGCCACCAAAATCTAAAGTATTTTTGTCATTGTGTGACCCACACTGGTCAAAATGTTTTTTTTTTTCCACCACAACAGTCAACCATGAAAATTAAGTGTTTAAACAAAAATCTCATATTTGTTGAGAAAAGTCAATAGTATGTAGAAAAAAAAAAAAAAGTCTATGAACATTTGTATTTTTACAGTGTTTATTTTTGTACTTCATGTGTATATACACAATACAAGTGTATTTACTGTACATGTAAAGTAACTGACAAGAGTAACAAGATTTCACTTTACATTTCATATTTGTGTATAACCACAAATACACAAACAACAAATAACATTCATGGGAAAAAAAACAAACAAACAAATTATTCTTGGTGGACATCTTGTCGCTCACGTTGGTCAGGCCAAAGATTTTCATCAACATCACATCTGATGTTTTCCATTGCCACACACCGTGGAAAAAATCTCCTTGAATGCCGCACCCATCCCCTGCAATGGTCAGCTGTGATGACCTCACATGCAGCATTCATGGCATCCAACAAAGACATCTGATTTTGTGGTCTATGATCATACACTTTCCACCTCCATGCTGAAAAAAACTCTTCTATTGGATTTAGGAATGGAGAGTATGGTGGAAGGAATTCCACTGTTATCCTTTCATGTACAGCAAACCAGTCCCTAACACTGCTGGTTCGGTGGAAGCTGACATTATCCCAGACAACAACATAATTAGGCAAATGTGGTCTAACTAAACCTCTTTCTTGTTCTGGAATCAGGTCTCTGTAAAGTGCATTTAGGAAGGCCAGGAGAAGTTGGGTATTATAGGGCCCAATGTGTGGTATGTGTGCTCACACCGTTCTCTGAAATGGCAGCACACATTGTAATATTTGCCCCACGTTGGCCTGGTGTGTCAATTGTGGCTCGGTGTCCAATGAGATTGCGACCACGTCTCCGGCCTTTGGACAGATTAAACCCAGCCTCGTCCACAAAAACAAGAATGTGGGTCGTTTCATGTACTTCTAACTCCATGATTCTCTATGAAGAAACACAAAAAAATGTAACAGTAAATGTATTTTCTTATGGGTTTCTGAAATTTACAGTAAAGTAATACAGGCATCTTAGAAAAACAGGAAAACTCACTAAGTGCACACCAATGGTTTACCTGGACATACTGGTACCGCAACGCCTTGACTCTTTCACTGTTCCTCTCAAATGGCACCTTATAGAGCTGTTTCATAGTCATCTGATGTCTTTTTAAAACTCTGTCTATGGTGGAAATGCTGACAGAATTTATATTTGCAAAGACATTATTGTCATTTATGATTGCACTTTGGATCTCTCTTAGCCTGATGGAATTGTTGGCTATGACCATGTTGCAAATTTCTTGTTCTTGCAGTTGGTTAAATACTGCTGCTCTGCCACCAGCGCGAGGTTGTCGTGCAGTTCTATAGAATAAACAAATAGACTTGCATTTACCTTTACAATATTGTTGTTTATACTGTAAAAATACTTTACATACTGTAAAAAAAAAAAAAAACATATTTACCTGTTTTCCCTACGAATTAATGACACTGTGGACCTGTTTACATTAGGCTGTACTCTTCGACCAGCCTCTTCCATTGTAAAACCATGATTTATGACATGATCCACAAGTGTGGCTCTGATTTCATCAGAGACTCTGACTCTTCTATTTCCACCTCTTCCTCGATTATTTCTTCCTCTACCACCACCACGTATTCTTACAGGCCTTCCAATTGCTCTTCCACGAGCATGTTGCTGCAGTTCAGGGTTGTGAACGTCCTCCATTCTCAAAAACTTCTACAGCAGTGATTGTGCTGTGGGCAATCTACATATATATATATATACATATATATTTATACTCCCAAAGTTGATTGGTTAAATGGTTAAATGGTTGATTCATATTAGAGGTAATTTGCAATTAGATTGCGAATGCAATTAGAGGTCATGTGCCAATTTAGCAGACATTACAAATAATGTCAATGTCAGATATATTTTAGAATATACATTCATGTATACTAATTATGATAATTGTATAGATCGTTTTGAATGTGATGGCTTACACAATAAAAAATGTCTGAGAAGTTCTGAAGTGTTTGACAGTGTAAGTGAGAATTGAGTCATCAGTTTTGATCAACAAGCCATATGCAATTATTTGTTGTCCAAACTGCAGACAGTTGTATGTACTCTTTGCACACATGTGCCAAAGCATTTGCAATTTGCTCAAATCAATAAGAAATTCCAATCTGATGTGAAAAAGAAGCGAATTGTTCAGAGATCTGAACTTAATGTTTTGGGAAATAAAAAAATCATTTGAGAACGGGGCCAAAGCAATTGAGAAAAACTGTAATAATGTGTAAAAATAAAAATTGTGCTTGGCAGTTTATGACAACTAAATTAACCATTTTGGTTTTATGATGTGTATAAATGACTAGATGATGTGGAAGTTGTACAAGTAGTTTTGAGAATTTCATTTCTGATTTGAGAAATGCACCAAAGTGACTGAGAAAAACTGTAATCTCATGAATCTTCAGTTGGAAAGCTTATACTGTATAGACAGAGGACAACACAAGAGTTACAAATTCTGAAAATGTACTTATTTTCATCTTTGTGCCCATATTTTTTTTTCCTTTTCTATATCACAATGGCATTGTAAAGGTTTTTTTTTTTGGGGTGGGGGGGGGTGGGGGGGGGTGGTCAGACCACTAGTAAAGGTGTAACTGGGAATTCTATCCAGTCTCTTTCAATCAATATCCCACATACAGTAATGTGTAAATGTGTACATTTGAAATGGATATATGGCATACATAAGCATATGGCATACTGTTCAATACAGTAACTGTCATCCAAAATGTTGCCATAGTTTACATCAGAACATCCCTCCAGAGTACACTGTTATATTGACTACATGACTAAACGATTTGACTGTCTTATCCGTAAACTATGACACAAGGACTTGTCATTCTGATGGCACTGACATATTCATTGACACAGATATTTTTTTTTGAGAGATGAACGAAGGATTTTGAGCAAGAGACTGGTGTAATGATAAAACCTTCATATTCATCCGGAAGAAGGAGGCGGGAACCGGCGGACACTCAACTGAAACTTTAATAATTCAAAATAAACACAAAACAGCGCACCAGCCCCTCACGGACGACTGATGCGCACAAAATAAAACCAAAACTTAAAATAAAGCCCAGGCCTGGTCCTTCACTGTCGTCGCTCCAGTTTTATATCCTTCCATCTCCTCCGTGGGCCTCGAGACCGGTGGGTCGAACAGGTGTAGCTCATCTCCAATCACTCCACCGGCCTCGCTCCCTATCGCCCCTCGCAGGCCGGGGGGTACTCCTGAGACTGCGCTCTACCCCCCCCCCCCTCCCTCCCACCCTCCGGGGGGGACAGCTCACGGTGACTTGCGGGAACCTGGGGGTAGGACAGACGAGGCGAGAGAAACGGAGATGGAAGGAGGAGCGACAGAGACGAGAGAGGGGAGAGAAAAAAATAAAAGTTTCCGGTTCCCAGACGCACTGCTGCTCGGCCCTCCACCAGCTGGGTGATCTCCTCCGCGGTGCCTGGCGGTGGCACTGGACGGCCCTCGGCGGACGGCACGACACTCCTCCGCCGCCCGGTGGATGGCGACGGCTCCTCCGGTTTTGGGCAACCGGCAGGAGTCCCCCGTTCCCTGCTCCTCCGGATTCCTTCATGGAGGCAGCAGGCTCCGGCCCCCTGGCGAACGGCGCCGACTCCTCCGCTCCCTCACGGACGGCAGCCGCCCCTCCATATCGTGGGTGGCCGGCAGCAAGCTCGCCCGTCCCGGCAACTCACTCCAGCCCACCGCCTCGAGCGTCCATGGCGGCATCCTCCTCGCCTGCTCGATGGCACCGCGGATTCACCACAGCCGCGAGGGATCTTCAGCAGCGCGTCCCTCCTTCTCCCGGGCTTCGGCACCACTGTAATGATAAAGCCTTCATATTCATCCGGAAGAAGGAGGCGGGAACCCGCGGACACTCAACTGAAACTTTAATAATTCAAAATAAACACAAAACAGCGCACCAGCCCCTCACGGACGACTGATGCGCACAAAATAAAACCAAAACCTAAAATAAAGCCCAGGCCTGGTCCTCTCTCGTCCTTCACTGTCGTCGCTCCAGTTTTATATCCTTCCATCTCCTCCGTGGGCCTCGAGACCGGTGGGTCGAACAGGTGTAGCTCATCTCCAATCACTCCACCGGCCTCGCTCCCACGTCCCTCGGCCCCACCCCACACGTCACAACTGGCTTTTGCAGGTAATCCATGGTGTTTTGCTATTTGTTCGAGTTGTTTTGAAAAATGCAATTACTGTTTTGCAAATCTCAAGAAATGTACCAAAGCAAGTGAAAAAAACTGTACTAGTGGTCTGACCAAAAATTTTGTTTACAAAAAGTAAACCTTTACAATGTAATTCTGATATAGAAAAGGAAAAAGAAATATGGGCACAAAGATTAAAATAAAAAAATAAGTCCATTATATATATATATTTTTTAATTCTTCTGTTTATACAGTTTATGCTTTCCAACTGAAGATTCATGAGATTAACCTTTGAGTTGTTTCAGAGAAATGGTTTATCATTGGTTGGTCTAAATTATCTTTATTAATCAAGATTGACTTGCACAATTCATGCCAAATTTACAAAAAGTCTAATCATAATGTGTAAAAAAACTAAAAAGTTTTTGACACTTTATGACAACTCGATGAACCATTTTGCATTTAATGACTTATACGATGAGCTAATGCCTTGTTTTGAGGGGTAAGACTATTGCACAGAAAACTATAAAATACATTTTGAGCAACATGGCATTAGCAACTGATACTGTAGGAAACCGCAGATAAATGTGCATAATCAATTGCATGAATGTACAAAAGCAATTGCAACTTGTTCAAAAGAATGAGAAACTGTAATACAATCAGCTACATGCTTTTCAGGAAGCAGAAGGAATTTTAATATCTGCCTCTGTGGAACAATCAACATATACCTGTTGACTGAGAAACTGTTGAATATTGTTAAAACAATGGCAAGATTAACTTGAAATATTCATTTTGAAATATCAATAATAATATGCCAATTAAAGCAATGAAATGTATTTTTAAAAGGCTGTTTATTGACTTAATCTATAACAAATTTTTCAATTTATTATACAGCAGGCATTTTATCTTTGCGATTAATTTCATGATGTTGATAAATAAAAACCATTAAATCATTCAATTTAAATTCATTTTACTAAGATATATTTAGGGTAGGAATTGGTATATCTGTTTTTTATTTGCAGCTTGTTCTGTCATTGAATTGTTAAAGTGAAATTCAATTCACTTTTAATAACGTTCTTTCTACCATATTATTGCTCATAATAATGAACGCACATATTTTGTTTTATGACCGTTATTTACAGTATATGACAGGCTTTACAGAGTAAATATTAGTCATGTTTTATAATTTTATGCACATATGCAGGTGATGTTGTTGTGAAAGCATATCAGATAAAAAGGTGAAAGTATTTTGACAGATTTAGACATATTCTTTGCATTAAAGCCATAACTGAGTGTTTCATGTCCAGATGGCCAGAGAGCATCGCTCAGATGGTCAAAGATTGAGTTCGACATGTCTCTGAATCAAGAATGTAACTGTCAGGCAATTAGAAAAATAAACCAGTCTGAACTTCTCTCTCTCTCTGTGTGTGTGTGTGTGGTTTTAAAAAAATAAATAAATTAAAAAAAACATTATTTAGCACTAGACACATGGTATTTATAGCTTGTTGAGATGAAAATTGATGTACAAATGAATTAAGGAATCTTAAAGGGGACATCAGATGCTAAATTCATATAAATGTTTCTTAGCAGTCTGATGACACAACCACCCTACAATGATAAAAATCCATTCACTCCATTCAAGCCATTTAAATTTTCTGAACAGTATGATGTCATACTGCTCAGACCCCGCCCACGACTGCTAACGGACTGTCCTGTATTAAAATATTCCTGCCCTCAGTCAGTTGTACGCTTTCCTCCATTTTCTCCTCGAGCAGTTGTAGCGACATGTCTCAAAAGGTAATGCAGATTTTTAGCTGGATGTAAAAGAGCAACATAAGAGTCCACCGTATACACAAAAAACAGGAAGAGAGGAGCGGGGTGAGCAGTAGCTCATTACCATTTCAAGAGACATGCACTGAAACAGGTCGCTGTGAACAGAGTTGATTTTGACAAGGTCAAAAGAGTGTTGTTTTACACAACCATTGAGGAATTTTAAGCATTTAAGCAAGGCTTTCAGGTAAATTAAATTTTTGTTCAACCACATGATTTAATGCTTGACATGATTTGTGTAAAAATGTACTTTTAAATCAGAATTAAACAGTCAAAATCAAATTGGTAAGGAATTTAATAGATCTGTTGAACATGTCTTTTGGGCTTCAGGTTTGAATTATAGGTTCTACTATAATTTCTACCTTCTATGACATGGTGAAAAACTATTGACTTTTTTTAAATAGTTTTTCACTTTTACAATACAAAAGTCTGGGGGCAGAAAAACATTTTTTTTAAAATAAATTAATACTTTTATTGAGCAAGAACACATTAAGTTGATCAAAAGTGACAGTGAAGACATTTATAGTATTAGAAAATATTAGAAATGCTTTTCATTTAAACTTTTTATCCATCAAAAAATGGGTGTGGCTGGGGGGGGGGTATTGCTGTTTCAACAAAAATATGACAGCACAACTGTATTCAATATTGATAATAAGAATATTAATAATATTATATTACAATGATTTGTGGCGCATCATGTGACAGTAAAGACCGGAGTAATGGCTGATGAAAATTCAGAATTTATTGAAATAAAATCAGCCTGGCTGGACATGAGAGACTTTATACTGACTGACTGACTGACTGACTGACTGACTGACTGACTGACTGACAGACAGACAGACAGACAGACAGGACAGATCAATCGATCGATCGATCGATTGATCAAGTAATAAATAATCTGCAAGTAAAGATACAGATGTTTTCAAAGTGCCGGGCTGTTATAAGCACTTAGGGAGAACTAGCTGCTGGATTTGTGAGGAGATCAAACTATTGAATGAAGATATTCAAAAACACATTTATTTATTTATTTATTTTTGCAGCACTTAGCATGTAAACAATACATTGTTGAGTACAGCAGTAGTTTTAGCTTTTGTATTCAGTGTTATATCCATGAGGTACTTAAACTGGACTGGTCTGATGTCCATGGACGTAAAGAGCGAAGTAAAAGCAAAAGATGACAGGAAGGCCTTCAGACAGACAGAGCCAAACAGAGAGATGATGAGAGATGATTCAGTGGCACCTTTTAAGCTTCACAGAGACAAAGACAAACACTCTTCTTTTTTTCTGCAGCTTGTTTCAGTAAATTAACTTTTACCTTCCAGAACACCTACAGACAAGAACATGCTCATACACATTCAGGCATAGATGAGATCCAGCATCCCGCTGGGACTGAATTATGACTTTACCTGCATACACACACAGCGTGAGGAGAACATTTCAATCTCTGGATGCTCCATAAGCACAAATACTCACCTCCCACTCTCTCCCACTATCTCTCTCTCTCTCCCTAGAGATCATTTTTAGAGGTTTCAGTGTGTTTAGGCACTGTTTAATGGAGTCTGACTCAGCAACTCCCAAAGCACCAAACATCTGCTTTAGCCTCCGCAATACACCATCTTACTGACCACAGAACACACTTTTGCTCACATCATTTGGTCTTTGATTGGCCATAAACATGCAATACTTATACCGTTAATATAGGAGGAAAAGGGGAATATTTTTCTGAAATCATATACAACAACAATCCAGCCTTTGTGCCTTAAAAGGCTCTGAATGCACAGCAAAAGCACGTTTAACATGTTTAACACAAGCACAGATATGAGAGTCCCTGTCTGATTTAGACCTCAGGGATGAGTAAATTGCAGTCTTTCTCATCTGATAACCTCATACTCACAGTTACACATTTTATGGGCAAATGATTAGGCTGTGGATTAACCTTCAAGAGACATATGCACCAAATACGACTGAACGTACCGGCTGGGCAGGATCCTTCAGAGACCACCAGAATCTCGCTCTGCTGTTTGCAGGCGTCTCTCCGCAGAAAACACTCGTTTTCATAGTTTTCGCTGTTGGAGCCGCACACAGGAACATAGTCACTGTTGCACTGAAAAAAAGGAGAGATTTTAAGAATTAGAAAATTAGATGTGCAAAATATGGGACCAAAATTCAAGTCAAAGATCACTAGCATTATAGGACAACTAGCACAACCTGTGTGTTAATTGCAGAATTGAAATATAAGGGCAAAAAAGTAATTAAATACATTGAAATATACTGTACATTAATATTGCTACAGCCGTAAAACCTACAATAAAATAAAGTGCTTACATAAAATACATGTCTTAATGTAATATGCAAGAATAAGAATTAAGCATGAAACTGACCTATATACTGTATCTTTAACAGCCTAATTGTGATGTTTTAGCAGCACTTTATTTTGGGGGTTTTAGATGAGCTCACAGCAGAGAATAAGAATTGCGTGATCTGAAAGTGAATAAAGCTACTGTGAGCTCCGAGGGCTAAAATACAGAATGCCAACTACACTGCCCACGCTTCCAAAAAAAAAAGATTATATGATTATAAGCAAATGCCAGGAAGGAATAAATCACAAAATTTGCAAGTTTCAGGTCCTTTGGTTATAACTGGTTATAATTTTTAAAATGAAATATAGGTTTGAAGATTTGATCATAATCTCGGCACAAAGCAATAATGTTTAATAAAAATGTCTTCTAAAAAAATGGAAATATAAAAGGATTTGACAAATGTATTATCTAATATCTATTATTTAACTATGTAGATTTAAAGTATTAAATTCCTGTCAGACATAATTTTAATATTTGTGCATCCCCAGATTTATGACAAGCAAAACAAATCACATAACTGTGCCCATCGATTCTGGAGCGAGATTTGTACTTGCTGTTTTATCGGCTGAGAAGCAATAGTATGCAGGATGAGAGAGCTCTGAGTTCGCAGTCAGTACAACTCAAAAATGCTTTCAAAAGCAAGACTTAGAGTGTACTATTCCCAAAGTATTCCAATAGACAAGTTAATATTAAGTAGCAATGTGCCTGCACTCGGCTTGGCAATGCCTGCGTTTTGCTGTGCTGTAATAGCTTGAGGGGCCATGTGTTTTTGCATTTAAAATGAAAGAGGCAACTCTTTTAACTTGAGTGTTGCATTTTTAGAATGCTATGAAAATGTGGAAGATGCTGCAAAAGACATAAAACATGCAGGCCACAATCAAACATGTCTGTGTCTAGTGCATGTTTACATAGAAAAACAATGGAAAAGCAGCAAAGTGGATTGCAAAAGGCTGTCTACACAGGACGCTCTGTCAAACACCTCCAAACAGAACCAACAAAACTCTTATGTGACAATTCATTGACAATAAACGGATGAGCTATTATATTTCTCCTGTACTCTGCATGCTTCACTTGTATCCTGTGCAGACTTGGTTTTACATTTTGGACACAATATTGCCTCTTACCATATGGCTACTTTTGTTGGTCAAGGGAAAACCAAAAACAACTACTGTGTCACTGAGAAACACAGATTCTTTAGTTCCTGAATGAATCAGCATTTTTGAATGAATCAGTTGAATAAATAAATTCAGTGAGACTTTTTGTTTTGTTGCTGAAGAAATTAGCATTTTGAACAAATTAATTTAATGAATAATTCATTACCTCGCTCAAACATTTGTCACAACCTTGTGCCGCCCCCACCCCACCAAACAAATTCTTCATTCAACCAAGGTCGAATCCGATTTGAGTACACTTCACAAAAATATTCCACTATTAGCACACCTGAGATGGAGTGACAGTATAACGCAACCGATACACCAGAGTGAAATCTCAGAAGAACAGAGCACCGAGAGGATCTCAAAATAAACACAGAAAGAATGAGAGGAGGAGGAGAGAGGGAAATGGATATTACCAGCTATTAAACCTTTTCATTTTTTTGATATTTCTACAGCTTCAAGTGTTCAATCAATTTTTTTGCCTGACATGATGCAATAGTGAGAAAGGCTGCAAGGCCCCAGGTAGCCCCCAGCATGCCCAGAGAAATGCCTGTTTTGCCGAGCCCCTGCAGTTCGGTCCTTTTAACTGTACCCCTCGAGGGGAAGGAGTGCATTAGAACTTCATCCTTGTCTGAAAATAACTGGTGATTATGATAGATAAGTTAATTGAAATAAAATCAGGGCAAGTAATGAGTGTCTGACACTCTAACAGTTAAAAGAGCAGACAGACACTTCAGCTATAAAAAACAAAACAAACCAGCTTTTCACTTGCAGGTCAGAGGAGTGGGATTGAAGTAGCATTACAATAAATAAAAGGACCTTGAAAAAGCTGAAAAGCATGCTGATAGATATGAAAGACATATATCTATTACACTGCAGAAAAAGTTTGATCTCTTCACAGATAAAAAGTGTATTAAACAAATCCTTTCCTTTTCACAGACGGCTGAATTACTCAAACAACATCACATTCTTAGACTGTCACATATTTGCTCTTGCATCTTAAAAGCTATAGAGCTCTAATATGGACTAAAAAATCATTATTCATCCTGCACTACACAGTTTTTTGTCCAATCAGAAGATCTCTAGAATGAGAATGCCCCACTCCTTAGTTTTGAATAACACCTGCAACTAACTAGCAACTAGGAAATCACGGTTCACGGCTGTGATGTATACCAAAAGATACTAGCTATCTGTCTGTCTCCTAAGACTGGCATTGTGTGGATTACTTGTGGATTATTGTGTTGTTTTGATCAGCTGTTTGGACACCCATTCACTGATCCATGGGTGAGCAAATGATGTAATGCTAAATTTCTCTAAATCTGTTCTGATAAAGAAACAAACAAATCTACATCTTATATGGCCTGAGGGTGAATACATTTTCAGCACCTTTTCATTTTTGTGTGAAGTATTCATTAAACTCTTTCCTGACACCTTACATTCAAGTAAAAATAGCCTTTTACAAGGTAAAGAGTAACAAATGCTGAGCAAATGCGAAAAATAGATTGATCGATACAAATCAAGTATGTTGGTAGTTGGTAGTGACACATTAAGACAATGAGAGAGCGACAGACATAGGGAGGAATAGGAAGACCAGAGATAAAGAACTCGTAAGAGACAGCCATAAGGCTGGATAGCATGTGTTCCAAAGCAATCTAATGCAACGAGCTTCCCAACAGAGGCCAGACTCACAAACACTCAAAGTGGAAGACAACACATTTCTTCACCCAATAAATAAAATAACAGACTACACATTTTGGCTCTTAAGTACCTTTAAGTCAAATCAGTTCACTCAGTGGGCATCTAATGAACACCATATTAGATATTTTGTAGATAACAGGCAAGTACAACCTCCTATTTACTTCCATATGTGAAGTTTGAAATCTTACTGCTTTAAGAAATTATTGTTTGTTTATAAGGATTGTTAATGAGGATTATTGGATTTTCTTTATTTCTGTGTTGATCTGGATGTATAATTGTTTTGATTTTCTTTTATCTATTGTTGTACTTTATTACTTTAAGGTGTCTACTTTTAAGATGTATTGTAATGGTTTGAGCTTGAGAAAAGTGCTATAAAAATAAATTGTATTATTGTTTCCTTCAAAACTGTTTGCCAAGTTTGTTACAAATTACATATTTTATATCAGCAATAGAAATTGACAATAATGATATCATAAATTGTGCCTCTTAAACTCAAATCATACAAAAACACTTTTTAGTCAGGTCCAGCTAAGGTGCATACAAGATTCTAGACTAAACAAACAGCCGATTGGCTCTTTTAACTGAAAGGCGGAGCTTTCATCCCAATACTGGATTGTTCTAATTTGTCTCATTAATTTATTGACACGTGGTCTGTCTATTCCCCTTATACTACTCCCTGTGCCTTTTGCCTCTAGAACCAAGATTTGACAGTGTTTCAAAACAATTTGTGAGCAGGCTTGCTTGTGTAAAATAATCTTTATGCATAATATTTACAATATTCAGCCTTTGTGTAATAAAACCTATTATAAAACCTATTTTAACCCCGATTGGAGTGCAGTAGTTCCAGTTTTGTTCTGTAGGGGTTGCTGTGGTGCTGTGTTCTGACTAACAGTGAGGTCTTGCTTTTGCTCCAGTTTCATCCAGTTGCTCATCTTTTACTCATTTTAAAGCCTCTTATCTTCACAACATCAAAAAGTACTTGCAAACATCACTCAGAGACACCTGTGTTACCACGTTTAAGCATTTCAATCACACTATGTCTACTCACACTTAAGCACAGACAGGAAGCCAGCGGAAAAGTGTTACAGTATGTTATAAGAGTGAGTATTAGAGCAAGCACGTGGCAGCCCATTAATTCCTTGTTTTTTACCCATCCATCAGTTTGTTTCTTCCAGATACAGCCATTCATTCCTGCATCAGTCAGTCCATCTATTAGTTGATCTATTCATCTATTCAAAAGCACAATCAGCCGTTCTCTTTCTGACAAGTCAATCCATCTATGCTAGGCACCGCTTCTACTGCCATAGCCTACACAAAGAAACTTCTCAAGCAGCAGGGCTAGACTGAATCAAGACAAGCAATTAAAATCAGACACAGTGAGCAGTAGAAGCGATTGCTGCGGTGATAAGACTGACTGTGTACTGCGTCTACAGTTCTGAGGAAGAGGTAACAGCACTGAAAACTACCGAAACCATTGCTGACATGTTAAGACAACACACTCCCATTAGGAAACAGCACTCTAGAGACTTGTATCCTGCACCACCTAAATGTCACTCATGTGCTGTATTCAGAAGTCATACAGGTCCATTAGTTATTTGTTTTTTATTAAATTAGGTTAAGGTTTTGTAAATGATAAAGTTAAATGTTAAAATTAAAATGATCACTGTTTAATAACCCTCGTGATATATTGAAAAAAAAAAAGGCAACAACCTTTGAAGAGTGTCAGAATATTTTTTTTTTCTCAAGAGTGGAAATATTACAAATGAATAAATATGTTTGACAGATAATGAGCTCTGACATATGAGTGGGTTTTCTCTTAATAGTAAATATGTAAGCAAGTCTTATGTGTTCTACCTTGTATTGTTTGTAGATGACTTGCTCTAAACAGTTTGTGGCCACAAAGTGAAGCGGTCATATGCATTTTTTTTGTTCAACACTGTGAGGGAGTGAAACTACAAATGTAAGGATATCTGTGAGCGAGGAAGTGTGGAATCTGAGTTTCATATTTAAAACATTGGAGTATCTTGAGTGCAGATACAAAACTACCATATGGTCCAGACTGATAAGCACTAAAGGAGCCTTGATTTGATATGTTGTAAGAAAAGCAAATGTGCTACTTGTCTACTTTCCAGTGGATACACAACAGCTTGGGATGAAACAGGCATAGCGAGTTAATTATGCATCCTGGAAAATTATATGATCGTGGAACCATTTGATTTATTAGGCATTATGTAGCATTTCTTTACACCCTTGGGCAAATTATGAGGGCTGAAACAGCATGACTCAAGAAACATGAGAGGCCAGAAAGATGCACAAAGTGCACCGTGAGTGAATGGCTGTGACTGCAATCAGACATCGCTTGCACACACGTGCACAGCTCAATCTGACATGTACAGAGGCAGTCACAGACAAGAAGTCTGCCCGGCCTGTTTTTTCTCTTCCATTAAGATAACGTAAAGCCTATCAGCTGTGTAACATCAGCTGATCCTTATCAGGAGAACAAACCTGTCGAAGCCCCGAGGAACGGAGAAACAAGTCAGAACATCGTCTATTTGAATTCCAGTGACTTCCATGGTCTGACTTCCAAGCTGCCTGTACCTTGAAATCTAAAAATCTTCATGAGTGGCACTAAGAAAAAATATTTAGGACTTCAAGATTTAACGTTCCAGACACTTGGAACACCTGTGGTTCGTGACAAAAGACAGAGATAGCCTGTCAGCTGAACCTGTGGAGTGATGGATGTTTGGCATAGCGTTTGTGGACAGAGCTCTAGGGAACGACGACAGAAAACTGGGCCTTTCTGTCAGATCATTAGCTCTGTACCAAAGGGATGAGTTGACCTTAAACCAGTGGAGGACTGTGAACGGAAGAGTCTAGCACAAGGACGCAAGGATGCCTGTTCAGTCACATACGATTTGTTCTCTCATCATTTCAAAATGTTGCTTGCTTCAGTTGACAGACCAGAGAAATGCCTTGAGAAGTTAGGTTTGAGATACTGTCTGAAATTATGAATTTAAAAGAATATTCAGAATTCAGTCAAAGTTAAGCTTAATCAGCAGCACATGTGGCAGGTTTTTAAGTCACAAAATTAACAATGATTTTGGCCCTCCTGTTTTGGCCAAAATTCATTATTGGACTTTTCTTTGCCAAAATTTGTTGCATCGCTGCGTTTTCATTTACCATTTACCATTTACTTTTTTTGTTTAAAATGTTTTGTGAAATAATTTATAAAAAAAGAGCGATTAAACAAAGAAAGTACACTAATGAAGATGGAGAATCTGATCTCAGGTGCTGGCATGCTTAGTGCTGTCAAAATAAAAGGCATTTTCAAGACTCTTAATGTAAATATATATATAATGTCAAACAATAAAGTTAGTGTGTAATGTTGTTGTTAAAATATAAATAATATCTGTAAAATTCTAAAGCTCAAAGTTCAATGCCAAGCGAGATATTTTATTTAACAGAATTCGCCTACATCGAACGACCAGTTTGGACTACATCCCTCTAGTTCCTGCAGTAATGACGTAACTAGAACTGTTTTTTGACTAACCTCCGCCCACATGAATTCACAAAAAAGGGGGCGTGGTCTTGTTGCACTCGGACGGAGAGAGGAAGAGCTGCGTTTATCGCCGTGTCATCGAAAAGCACAAATGGATTCGCAGATTATTCCTGAAAGATGGAGCAGTTCCCTCTTTGTCTGGAGAAGTCGTTGTTTATGGACCAGAACCGGTAAGTGTATTTTATTATTTAAGTTGGTGCGTTTAACAGTTTCTGTAACTTATTACACAAAGGGCAACAGTGTTTAGCCTTGTTAACTAGATGGTAGGGCTGTGCAAAAAAATTGAATGCGATTTTCATGCGTACATGAAAAAAGTACATCTCCAGCACGTGCGTTCAGATCAGGATTGCCAGGTTTTCAAATCAAATCCTGCCCACTTGCTTCTCAAAACTACTCCAAAACTAGCCCAATCGCGTTTCCAGGAGGGCAGCGTGCGCTAAGCTGCTGTCGAATCACAACACAGGAACCGCTGGCACAATCAGAACTCGTTACGTATTTCTGAAGGTAGGACTTTATAGAACAAGGAAGACATCAACCCGTTTTTATGACAGTGAAAACAGCGGTATACAGATAAGTAAATTGTGTGAAAAATACTGTTTTTTTTACACGTGAAACATGAACACATGTTATATTACACACTGTAAACACAAGCAAAGCTTCAAAAACACAAAAAAACGTGACCTTTAACCTGAACTGAACACAATACTCATTTAACTAGAGTTTCATCTAAGTAAGAGAGCAACTGTGTCTTAGTGGTTTTAGATTCAACACTTGCTTTCTAAAGAAACACATTATCTGTGACAGCTAAAAGGGAGGGTGGCCAGTAGGGTCATGGAAAGGAAAAAAATAGAAACAGATCAGACACAATATGCTGGAGAGGCACAAAAAAAAAAAAAATCTGGTGCATGTCTCACCAGATGATGTTTTCTTGCGCCCCTGCCATTGTGTGGAAGAGTGACATTTCCCATTCCCAGGATGCCCGTGTACGTGCCATTTTCCTTTGATGAGGGTGGGGGAGGCTATTGGGGAAGGCAGAAAGATTCCTGCCTCCCTCCTTAACTGCTTGGCAGTCTGCTCTTGATTAGAGTGAGGCTCTTCCCAGTGAGGAGCTCCCGGGCCCTGTCAAGGGGAGACGGCTCTTTGGTAATAACGTCTGACAGGCTGAGGGGAGCCGCGCGGGGACTGATACAGATGCTGCTATCCTGAGTGGCATCAGGCTCAAGCCAACATCACCTACTTTGGTAATGTCCCCACACCACTGACTCTCCAGCTGCCAACCAGCCAACCAATCTCATGTCTAGCACATGCCACCCGAGGGTCTGTGTGTACATGGATGTAATGCACATCCTGCATCTAACATGGCCAGGAGTTAAAAAACAGGTGCTGCCGGTATGACTGCATTTTCAATCCCACCAGACTGACTTTTAACAGGAAACTGCACCTAATTCCACCCTGAAATAACTTCCTTCCTGATTTTAATTGCTTCATTTTTGATATATTGGTGTATGTTATCTCCTGTGGCAGCTCATGGAGAGAAGCTATTAGGGGCGATAGACACGAAATAAAGAGAGCAAAAGAAAAATAAACCCTAGGGTGTTTTTTTTTTTTTTTGGTAATAGGCTGAATGGAAAAATACTCATGAATGGGCAGCAATGAAATGCTGGTCAAAGACTGCTGCATCACCCAAGATGATTCAAATGCTCTTCTCCTTCAAAAGTCATTTAAAGGAAAAGGGTGTAAAACCCAGTTGCCAAAATAATTATTTTTAAACAGGTTCCAAACACTTTGTCCATCTGGTTGAAAATGTCACACTTCATTTTTAAACACTTTTCTAAAATGACTCTGAAGTCTGACTGGAAGGACTGCTACAAAATATTAAAATAGCCAATAAATCCATATAACTGTGACCACACATAAGTTAAATTCTACATTAATTTTACAATAAATTATTAATATTGCTTTAACTGTAGTTTTTGTATATGAATTAAGGAACTTGCAAAAAACAGACATCATTATTAAATAAAAGTCAACTGTGAAAAATAACATTTTGATATTTTTCAGTTTGTTCCTTGGTGGAAACACTGCAACAACTGAAATGAACAAAAAAGGACTATATATATATATATATATATATATATGGTCCTTTTTTGTTCATTTCAGTTGTTGCAGTGTTTCCACCAAGGAATAAAACAGTGGGGAAAATAAGTATTTAGTCAGCCACCAATTGTGCAAGTTCTCCCATTTAAAAAGATGAGAGAGGCCTGTAAATTTTCATCATAGGTACACTTCAACAATGAGAGACAAAATGTAAAAAAAAAATCCAGAAAAATCACATTGTAGGAGTTTTTATGAATTTATTTGCAAATTAAGGTGGAAAATAAGTATTTGGTCAATAACGAAAGTTTATCTCAATACTTTGATAAATACCCTTTGCTGGCGATGACAGAGGTCAAACATTTTCTGTAAGTCTTCTCAAGGTTTTCATTAACTATTGCTGGTATTTTGGCCCATTCCTCCATGCAGATCTCCTTTAGAGCAGTGATGTTTTTGGGAAACACAGACTTTCAACTCCCTCCAAAGATTTTCTATGGGGTTGAGATCTGGAGACTGGCTAGGCCACTCCAGGACCTTGAAATGCTTCTTACGAAGCCACTTCTTCGTTACCCAGGCAGTGTGTTTTGGAGCATTGTCATGCTGAAAGACCCAGCCATGTTTCATCTTCATGGCCCTTGCTGATGGAAGGAGGTTTCCACTCAAAATCTCACGATACATGGCCCCATTCATTCTTTCCTATATACGGATCAGTCGTCCAGGTCCCTTTGCAGAAAAACAGCCCCAAAGCATGATGTTTCCACCCTCATGCTTTACAGTAGGTATTGTGTTCTTTGGATGCAACTCAGCATTATTTCTCCTTCAAACACGACAAGTTGAGTTTTTACCAAAAAGTTCTATTTTGGTTTCATCTGACCATATGACATTGTCCCAATCCTCTTCTGGATCATCCAAATGCTCTCTAGCAAACTTCAGACATGTACTGGCTTAAGCAGGGGGACGCGTCTGGCACTGCAGGATTTGAGTCCCTGGCGGCGTAGTGTGTCACTGATTGTAGCTTTGTCACTTTGGTCCCAGCTCTCTGCGGGTCATTCACTAGGTCCCCCTGTGTGGTTCTGAGATTTTTGCTCACCGTTCTTGTGATCATTTTGACCCCACGGGGTGAGATCTTGTGTGGAGCCCCAGATCGAGGGAGATTATACTACTGGAGCACTTGTGTGATTCGTTTGAAGAGAGAAATAACGACTCACCAAAAAACTAAGCATTGGACATCCTCTTACTTCATCATGGTCCACCTTGGCAGATAAGACTGACCTTTTTCATTTTTTGAACTACTGAGGCTTGTGGACCTCGGATGACTGTGTTGGACATTTCGATACACCCATATGTATATATAAGGGCATGATTGGAAATAATGAATTGATCGCTGTATAACAAGTGTATGTTTTGTGATATATTGGGTTTTGGTGGAAAAGGAATGGGTAAAACTTTGAATTATATGAAGAAAGTAACATTGCACTTGTGGGTGGAAGTGTTTATTTTAGATCTTATTCCAACTGAGTTCAATTGAGTATTGCACATTTTGTATATAGCTGGACTAGTGCAAAGAAGCTGGGACTGTTATAATACTGATAACAAGTGGAGGACAGAGGAGCCTCTTAAAGAACTTGTTACAGGTCTGTGAGAGCCAGAAATCTTGCTTGTTTGTAGGTGACCAAATACTTATTTTCCACCATAATTTGCAAATAAATTCATTAAAAATCCTACAATGTCATTTTCTGGATTTTTTTTTACATTTTGTCTCTCATAGTTGAAGTGTACCTTTGATGAAAATTACAGGCCTCTCTCATCTTTTTAAATGGGAGAACTTGCACAATTGGTGGCTGACTAAATACTTATTTTCCCCACTGTATGTATGTATGTATGTGTGTGTGTGTGTGTGTATGTATGTGTGTATATATATATATATATATATATATATATATATATATATATATATATAAATAATAGTATGTACTGTATGTAATTATTTTACTTTATTTTATTGTACAATTGTGCTAAGAATAAAAAATGAGTGATCAAGAGAAAGCTTTTTATTACTTTTGATTACTATTAAGTCTTCCTTTGATTATTAATATTTTTATTTTTCATCTAATGTGCACTGTGTGCTTGAAAATTGAAGAAAATGGTGTTGTTATCGAGTTTTAGGTACTCTGACTCATGCTGAAAAACATCTGAAAAGCAGCTTATTGCTTATTCCTCAACACAAACATGAGGATACATTCAAAATTGTAGTTGCAGGCACTCCAAGAACATTTTAGTGATGCACCTGTACAACATGATTCATGGTTGTAGTCTTATACGACTCTCTAATGGCACCAGGGAATAAAGCCCCACTTTTAATCTGTCTCCAGCCAAAGTGAAATCATGTGATTGGAGGATAAAAGGGCCACAAATGTATGGAAATATATGCAAAGAGGTCTGGCTGAAAATGGATCTTATGATGGGCAGCCAAAGGCCCACAGGGAAGGCATCCACCTTCTGCCACTGTCTGCGCGCCCTGCGAGTTCATACCCAGAGTTCACGCTAAAAGAGAACTGAAGGAGATGCTGTTTTTCACTTGAATTCTGCACCTCGGCTAGAACTCAAACTAGATGTCATTTGTTACGTCAGCTAGGCCACATACATCTGAAAATGGCAACACCTCTGTCATCCGAGGATGACCGCAGGGAAGGTGTATCAACCAGAATCAGAGTGTGTGAGAGATGAGTCAAGTAGAGAGAAGATGGCTGGGATAATTGATCAGTAAAGATAAACTGAATCAAGACCACACATGAACAGTAAAGGGAAAATGCCATAAACTAGCTTGCAAACAAGCCAAAAAAACAAAACAAAAATGCCCAGGCAGTCTGTGGCTAAGCAATAACCCCCCATTTAAAATGAATCACGCGAGTAAGCAATTGAAGTGCACATGAATGACTGAGCATCAGAGCCTTCGATCAGAGGTGTCATAACACAGTGAGTCATCAGCACGAGCGTGACTGAACATGCAGAATCACAACACGATCCGTTATGACATGGTGATACATGTCCAGATGAGGACAATCGAAGATTTGCTAGAAAGAGGGCAAAGTCTGACAGGGCAGACATACAGTCTGTTGCTGTATTTTCAGATATTTCATGCCTCAACAGCTTGCTTTCCGGGTTTTGCATTCCACTTGAAATATATCTTTAATGAAAAACTTTTTTTCTCATTCTGGAGCATCAGTGAGCATTTGAACCTAATGTAATAGTTGCATATGAGTCCCAATGTTGATCTCAGTGTGAAAAGATGGATCTCAAACACTGCAAAAAATGGCTTACCTTACTTTGTCTGGTTTCTAGTCAAAATATCTTCCAATTATTAAATCAAGATACTTTTACTAGTATTACTTTACTTGTTTTAAGCAAAATGCACTTAATTTAGTTTTTTCCCCCCTTGAAAACAAGACTACATATTTTAAGTCAATTGGCTTATCTAGTAAAAGTATCTTGATTTAAGAATTTTAAGATAGAAGGAGAGGTATCAAATAACCAAAACTAAATAATTTGTGGGACCTGAAGGATTTTTATGAAGAACAGTGGGCAGTTTTACTGTTCAGGACACACACACACACACACACAAACCCTGTGGGCCATACTGGTAACATCACAGTATTAAGAAATTAGCATTTATACATTTTGAATGGGGTCATTTTTATAACTTCTACTTTTATTTTCTCTTGTGGACTATAAATGTACTTTATGTGAAATATCTTATTCAGGTCAGTGATTTCGGTTTAATAATTACAATTTTGCAGATACTGCAAAGTGTATGTAAAATGTACCACAATTGTGTGTGTATATATTTATATATATTATTATACACACATATACACACACACACACACACACATACACACCACATTTCATCATCCCCGCATGTCATCTAAACAAGTTTAAGTTTCTTTCTTTTGTGAAACATATAAACATTGCATTATTTTCAAAGAAGAAATAAAGCCATGCAGGCTTGGAACAACATGAGGGTGAGTAAATGATGGCTGAATTGTCCTTTTTGTGTGAACAAACAGTTTATTAATGATCTCGGATTTGCCAAATGAGAGAAAAGAGTTCAGTTTGGTTGCTCAGCATGACCCTCTAAGCTCCTGCTGGAAGAAAATGTCATTACGCCATTCTGCCAGCAAATGTGAAACTTGCCGTGTGTGTTGGCACAAAATAAATAAATAATTAAATAAATAAATAATTAAATAAATAAATACATAAATAATAAATATATAAAAACTGCCTGCCTATGAGCAAAGACAAAATATTTAAAACCTCATATTTCTAGGGAGTCATGTGCCAGAAGAGAATGTGGCATTAAAGTCAATGGAAAAAAATAACAGACCTGTTTTCTCCAGGTATTATATAGAAAAGCCTTAATAGTAAAAGTCAAAAAACCTGAAAACATCCTAAACCAGTTTAGGATTGTGTGCTTGTGATTGAGCCTGTGGCAGTTTGGATGGGACCTTGATACGGTGGGTCTACCTCACAATCACTGCTGCACAGACTCCACATGACGTCATCAGAACAAGTTGACAGCGGCCATTTCTGGGACATTTTAGCTTAATTTTTCTATAGTAGAATGAGATGCATTGTCCATCTGTTTTTTTACAGTCTATGTTCTGAACACAACATAAGATCACTCTGATGATTAAAACTGACCTGTCACCCTGTCCCAGAACTCTTGATGCTGTGTCTGTGTTATCTATTATATATACTCTGATGGAGAAACATTACCTCACTGCATCAAACATCTTTTGAAAAACCATTTATGGGATTCACGTTGTGTCCCAAGGTTTCAAAGTTAACTTGTTCAGTGGTCCAAAGACATACTGTAGATTTCATTATATAAACAGAGCTATACTGCTTACTTCCCAGCAGGTAAAAATCACATAAAAAATGCTAAATTGATTTTGGGGTTAACCATCCTCTCACAATGCAATAAGTAACCAAAGAAAGTTTTTGCAAGTATTACAAGTACTTACGTAGATGAAATGACTTTCATATCTGCACTGCTCTCAGTTTCTGCATTCCTATGACTGTAGGGAAAGGCTACTTCAGTGCATCTGATTAATTTTCTCAGCTAAATTTACATTTCACACTTCTTTTTTGAACTCCAACACGCTTATTCAAAATTTATGGATCATAATAAAAACAGAAAACATAAAATAAACAAATCAAGAAAAAGAGAGTTGGATCATAAACAACTGGAAAAATAACTAATTTTACCATGTTTCAAGATTTCAATCAAAACAGATCAAATACCACATACTTTAAAACCTTACTCTACTGTAAAGGTTTATGGTCTGTACATTAAAAAAATGATAATAATAATACTAATAAAAAATCCACAAAAAAATGAAAGTACAACTGTTTTTAACATTGATAATAACAAATGTTTCCTGAGCACCAATTCAGCATATGAAAATTATTTCTGAAGGCTCATGTGACACTGAAGACATCCAAACAGGAATCACAGGAATAAATTACATTTTAAAATACAATAAAATAAAAACATTTAAAAATATTACTGCTTTTGCTATATTTGTGATCAGTTAAATGCAGGCTTGATAAGCATCTTCTTCCACACACACACACACACACACACACACACACACACACAAAACTTACATACCTCAAACTTTTGAACTCTGGTGTACTGTATATAAAATGTATACTTTGCTAAATCATAAAAAGAATTTATATATATATATATATATATATATATATATATATATATATATATATATATATATATATATATATTCTCCATAGAATGATAAAGCAGATTAAGTGTAAAATTGATACACACAGAAGACACACTTGAACATGATATTATGTTCAGTCTTCGGCAACCTTGTATTTGTGAACCATGCAGAAAGGGGTAAAATTCAACATCCAACATCCAACATCCAAACATAAGGAATACCTAAAGATTAAAGAACCAATCTTAAGTAAACATCACAGTATGAATGATGTGCCAGGCGCCTCTGAGAGCTGGTGTGAGGTGAATAAACATCACTAAATGAACATCAGAGCTGAATGACCTCTATTCATTGGCAAATCAAACCGTCTTCCTCTTTTCAGCAACACTACCTCCCTGATTGTAGAGTTTCTTTGGGCTTCATACCCATCACAAGCCTCTAGATGATCCTTCTTTGATGAATAATTTCACTTAATGGAATAAAGACATCGACCATTATTATGTTTAAGCTAGCTGACGCCAGAGTTTCACTTGCACACATGTGGCACACAGTCCAGGATGCCTAAATCAAGCTGATCCTATTCTCGCCGACGGCATTAGTGACTCACTTGAAAACAAATTAAAACAATGTGACCCAGTGAGGCCAGGCACAGAATGGGGTTTGTCCTAATTTTTTTTTTTTGTGCTATCATGAGTCTGAATCCTTTTTGGCCAAAAAAAGAGGGGGGGTTTGCAATCAGGTAATGCTATTTATCTCGCCTAAGAAACAAATGTTCTTTGCAAGCTGGGATAAAAATACCAGACTCATTGAGTGCCTATATGCTCAGTGCCTTGGAGGGACTCTAATGCATTTTCATTTAGACCAAGCTCAGATGTTATTAGGAGCGACTCTCTCCATCTTCATTTCACTGTGATCTCAAGGCCAAAGCAGACAAAGTGGGCCATTCTGAGAGTCCTCTTTAAAATCATTTAGACATTAAACTGCGAAAGCAGATATACTGAAGCATAGTTAAAATCACTGTTATCATGGCATCAAAGTCTTGCATCCAAATTGTGCAAATTTTCATGACCAAAAAAAATATATATATAGCTGGGAGGATTCAGATTTTTTATGAAATTAGATTGCACGATTATTCTGTATCCAGTTGCAGGTTGTGATCAAGGTAGGGTTTCAGCAAGTGCTGTGGCTGCTCAACAAATGAAACGCAGCATTAATATTTCAATACAGCAAAGAGTCTATTTTTCAGATACAGAAAAACAGAATCACTCACAAAAATCAAAAAGCTGATTCAGGTCTTTTAAACAGCAGGGTTTGTTTTACAATATATAGTCCTGCTCTGATGTTTTCAATAAAATACAACAGCTACATTCAACAAAAATTCAAAACAATCTAAAGACCTTAAACCTTAAATGATGAAAGTTGGTCAAATCTTCAGTGAACAGATCATAGGACTGTGCAGTATGATAGTTTATACCACGTGATGCACGGCTATGAATGACGACTGACTGCATCCAATATTTCCAGATTGTTCTATAGTGGGATGTATAATCGAATGAATAGATTACTGAATAAAATAATAATAGTAATAATAATAATAATAATAATAATAATCTGCCCATTGACAACCTTTTTGCTTTGCCCACAAACTGTTATACACATCATCAGAGAAGAGGTGTCATTGAGAAGGGAAGTGTATGTTAATATATTTAATTAAAGAATATGGGGGCATTTGTTAAAGTCCCAAAGAAATCAAGAAGAAAAGATTCTGCTTTGTGTGGCTCATCCAATCAGAACTATACATTTATTATTATTAGTTTTATAGTTTTGAGTGTTTCTACTTTACATGAAGTGAAATGTTGTTGCAAAGAAAAATAGGTCTTGGAAAGTTATGAAGAGCCTTATATTTTGACCTGTGCCCATTCCCCCCACCTCCCCAAAAAAGGTAATTTTATTTGTGAGGTATTTAATTTACTGAATTGTCCAGTAATAGGGATTATCAAATGGTTTTGTATTATATCAACCATCAGGTATTGATGTACCTGTAACCTTGATTAGCAAAGCTGGTTCATAACGGAAGGGTTCTTACCTTGAAGTTGCATATACATGTTATTATGTCCCCAATTCTGAGACACTCGCCATCAAATTTGCAAGTGTTGGTGTCACAAAGGAAGAGATCTGTGTCCCGGTCATCATCCCCTGCAACAACAAGAGCCAAAAACAGCATGAATTTCACCATAAACACAGAAGTCTCAAGACACACCCAGCACAGGCAGGATAATGTTTTTTCAAACACTTCTGATAAAAGCGATTCAGCAGAACTCATGGAACAAACAGGCAGGGCCTTCGAAGGGTTCATCAAGTTCTCACCTTCTCTCCAAGACCATTGGAGTCTTGAGACATTTTCTTTTTGGGAATAAAACAAGTTTTCATAGAGGAATAATGATTCTGTACATGTTGAACTTCTTGGAATCTACGCATGAGAATCTTATTCAGCTTTTATAATAAGCTGAATACAGGCTCTGAGAAATATTCCTATTTTGCTGAGGAGTCGAACAAACTCCGAAAAATCACACTTCATCAAATTAAGATGAGTTGTTTCTGAAAACAGGCCACCGCTGAGTCAAAACCTCATTTTACTATTCAGCATACAAAAGCTGACTGCTGTACATTTAACAATTAATCTCCCAAAATATTGAGTTTACCCATTAGGCACTATATCATTCAGCTCTAATCTGATACCTTTTATAATGATGCAAAAAATAGGCATCTCTATCATTTGTTTAATATTATGCAAATAACACAAACTTTACACAAAGAATAATATCACATGATACATTCTACATTACCTGCATATATTTCATCTCAAAGCGCCATATATCATCATAATAAGACTACATGACACAAAACAGTGGGTCTGCTCATGTGCCCTGGGATTTTTGCTGTCAAAGCAAATAAGCTTTTTGCAAGTGTTACACAGTATTTTTACCCTGTGTTATGTGGTGAGGCCCGGAAGCTAGAATGAAACAGAACATTGCTCATTGTAACGACAACACCAGAGGACATGGAGCTACTTCAGGCCCCTGCTAAAGGGCCACATACAGCGAGGAAATATGTCTTACATAACCTTGTGGCTTATTTGCATTTCAGCTAAAAATTATCAATGGACCTCAAACGCTACAGGGGGGCAAAAAAAAAAAAAAAAACTTAGTCTTGCGAGACAGTTGTAATATTCACATTGTGTACCTCAGTTCTGGAGACCTTGAGAAATTATGCTGGCTCTTGGTTTGTGCATAAATCCCTTGTGTAAAATTAGTAGCTGTTCACGCTTTGCAGAAGGAATATTTCATTAAAATTAATCTTGTTCACAATCTGCTCTTAAGAAGCTGCGATAAACTGACATTAAATAAATTCAGCCTACTGAAGCAACAAATACAAGTCAGAGTATTTGCCAAAGCTAATAAGTCAAAACCATTGTCAATCTCTTGGCTTACTGATAAAATAAGAAATCATGCCTTAAAGGAGTCATACCCTCGTATTACCTTGGATACCTACTGCTGTCTTTCAGGCCCTTCTAAAAAAGAAAATTGGAAAAAAAATAATAAACACAGAGCTCCTCAGACCCTTATCTCTGTAGGCATTATTGTCTCGCGAGATCTGATGCGATATTTTGGCTGTCGTGGACGGTCATTATAATAATGCAAATGAGGGGCACGTTGATTGGTTGCAGGAAGGAGGGGGGTTGACACCGCAGGTAACGCTTTAGCATATCATTACAAACTGACATCATGGCGCAAGTTGTGAATGAACGCAACCGGCTTCCCGGCCAGTGTATAAGTATGAGGCGCCGTTTAGGGCTTAAATCAAACTTCATTCACGCACACATATGAAACACGCTTGCATATATACTAAGTACTAGTCACACATACATGTATATGAACTATCTACGCACATAAAGTTACTCATATGAGACGTGAGCACAGCACACACACACACACACACACACACACAAATATAAGACGTGAGCACACACACAAACTAGACGGGGCCTCATGTAAGCGTTAGGCAATAAATAAACAATAACCAAATTCATGATGATCTCAGTCATTTGTTTTTTGCAAAGTACGTTAGCAGCCATTCCCCATACCTCGAAGCTAATACTCCCGCCAGAGTTGTGCCTGGACGCGTTCATTGAACGATAATTCATGAACTCGTTCATGTTTTGGACTGAACTGAACGTACCGCATTACTGCCTGATGAACGTTACTGTGAAGTCGTTCATTCTGGTGTCTGTGAACGCCACGCTCTCTCAGTTTAACTTCGTTCAGTAGGATGCCAGATTTCTATAAAGCCTTCCAGGCAAAAACCCACCTAAAACACACCGTAAACCGGCCTTAATATGTAGCGGAAAAAACACCCAATCTGACTAGTTCAAACTAGTTCATCAAAATGAACAATTCTTTTTTCGAGTCATTTCGTTCATTTAAGGGGCTTTAAATGTTACTATTAACTGGCAAATTCCCCGAACACATCAACCTACGAAATCTTGATCATATTCTGAATTAAGAAATCATTATAATGCAGTCAAAAGTCCGTTTTTGCAGTCCGTTTACAGGGAACATAAATAATTACTTCACCTCCAGTCTTTCGTTTATTTGTCTAGTGACAGACGCAATAGCATACAATAGCTGCATTAGCAGTTATGCTGTTTGTTACACACAGTAGAGCAATAAAAACAGTCTTACCGTTTCAATTGCAGGTAATTTTGTTGGAATGGCGCTTTTCCCGAGCTTCGATGCCAACTTCGCCTGATATTGCCCCAAATTTGTGAAGGATTTCGGCGTACAATGTTTAGCACAAACACGTAACGATAAACCAGTGGAAGGGTTGAAGGAACCGCGTCAATAAAAATGAATTTAATCCACTGGTCTCTGATAGCTAGGTCCGTTCTTGGTAGAGAAAACACATTTACATGTTAATTCTGGCAGTCAACCACAGAGCAACTCATGTGTGCACTACTCCAGCATCTTTCTCGACTGAATATGAGGGGGAGAGGGGAAGGGGCGAGCTTCCTGCTGCGGTGTCCATATATGGTATATCCTGCCCCGTCTTGACCTCAAGACGGGGAAGAAATCAAAATCTCGTATTTGAGTGCGCGTGCACGTGGGCTATTTTACAAACCCTGAGGTAAACAAACGCTTCACTTTTAAATATCGGCTTCCCGGCCAGTGTATAATCGTTAGGCAATCATAACATACATTGATTCTCGTGGAAAAGTGAAAATTGTGGGTCATGACTCCTTTAAGTTAAGTCTAATACTTCTTACATAAAACATTTTCCTTGCATTCATTCTTCCCATTTTTGAGTCAGTATCTTAAGAAAGCCTAGCTCACTTGGTACCTTAAAGGAATAATTCACAAAAAATAATTAACAAAATAAAATAATAATTTGA
Source organism: Carassius carassius (assembly GCF_963082965.1). Lineage (NCBI taxonomy): Eukaryota > Metazoa > Chordata > Actinopteri > Cypriniformes > Cyprinidae > Carassius > Carassius carassius. The sequence continues at coordinate 17,260,990 of NC_081765.1, forward strand.
TGCTGATATTGTTCATGATATTGTTCATGTATGACTTATTTCTTCTGTGGAACACACAAGAAGATATTCTTAAGAATGTTATTTTTAAAACACTTTCTCTGTATAGACTAAAACACAGAAATCTAATTCTTCTTTTATTCTTTTACTAACAACAATCATTTAAAATATACTTGGCTCACAAATAAAATGTGGCACATTGCTTTTTTTGGTTAGAGTGGACATGAAGCACTCCCTCTGTGAAGGCATACAGATGCAAAGCATTTTGTCACACCCCTACTGCTTGGCTGCCCTTCCGTAGCTATGTCATAATACAGTTTGACCTCGCGACACAGGTAGATGCTTTTAAGTGCATGTCTGAAATGTGCAGTATTGAACAGGGCACTTGGGAACAGGAGCAGGAGGGGAAATAATGTAATGGATCGGAGAGGAGAGGAACATGGAGATCTGAAATAGCTTTACCCTAGCCTTACCCGAAACCTACCCTTTACCCAATCATAACCTGACCCCTAAAACCAAGTCTTGAAGACCGACCAAAATGTTCTCACTTTACAAGATTGTCCTCACTCCGATGGTCTAAAGCTCAAACTGGCCCTCACAAAGATAGCTGTACAAGTGCACACACACACACACACACACACACACACACACACACACACACACACACACACACACACACACACAGGTATTCCTATCATTATGGTGACATTCCATAGGCATAATGGCTTTTCTACTCATAAACTGTATTTTCTATCCCCTTACTCTAACCTTACCCCAAAACAATACATTAAATATGATTCAACAGTCAGGACCAGTGTTTACCACCCTTTTTATCTCCCGACCCTTCACAGCCAAGTAATTTCAATGACCCTTTCATCAGCAACAAACCAGAAATGTGTTCCCTTTACTGCATATTGTATTTTATATTATTTTTATTATTATACAAAACTGGTTTCACAGCAAATAAGGTCTCCGTGTTTTTTTGTCCATATAATGTAAGTTGTTTTGGACCCCACTGACATTCATTGTATGCTCAATTAACTTTTTATGTTCTATAAAAGAAGTAGTCAAAGCAGGTTTGGAATTTTTTAATTTTAGGTGGTGGTGAACTATCCCTTTACGTAACCGTTAGGAAACTTCTTATGTACCTGCTGAGGTCCACATTCTCCTGGTCTGGACCATCAAAAAAAGTTCAAATCCATATAAGTTAAGGACAGGAAAGTACAAACAGAGATTGAGGAAAGTTATCAGGTCACGCTAGAGGAAATGAGTTCTGGAAACAGGCAGCGGCATCCTTGCAATTTTATTATGGTAATTTCTTCATTAAGAACACTGAAAGGCCTCTAAATGCTTAACAAGATTTTAAACTTAACCAAAACATCAGTCAAATAATTTGATTAACTGTAAATATGCTTTTAGAAGTCTGTTAAAAATGCTTTTTGAGCAGGGCTGAGTTACCATGAGCGGAAAGGAATTTTGTTCTGCTCTCTTTAAAGTCTCTCTGCTAGGACAATCTTTCAGTAGCTGTCTACATGGAGAGATAAGATCTGTTTTCCTTTTCTTTGTGAAGAAAGCACTCAACGTGTATGGACAGTAAAAAAAAAAAAAAAAAAACATCCTGAAAATTTCAATAAGAATTCCTCAAAGTCATTCCTTGAAGTTACAAAGCAATGATTAGAGCAGCCAAACAGGAAATTACATCTTTCATCCTAAGATGCTCTACTATCCGACAGCCCACAAAAACAAGTTAAAGCAACTCTTCCTGAATCTAAAATAGACTCTTTCTAAGTACGAAAACATTTTATTTTAAACACAAGACTCTTATGAACTTCAAGGTAATTGTATATGAAAAAGTGATCTGCATGGCCATAAATAAGATTAGCAGTTGATGCATCACTGTCACTTACAAGGCAAACACTATATTTAACCTTTCAACAAACATCCTTATACTGACATCAAAACATACTGGACACATTATATTCAGTACAAAACAAAGGAAGGTTATAGAATTTATTGTATTCCTTAAGCATTAAACAAATACTAGAATCTTCTTTGAAAAAGGATTTAGATTAAAGGTGCACTAAGCAATATTTGAAAACAGTGTAGGACCGAGTCCCAAAACACTTGCTGCCTATCAGCAGTAAGGGGCGTGTCTAATGATGACAGAGAAGAGAGCACTCAGTGAGTGCACAGGATGGATATTGGCAGATCGACTATAGATAAGGGTACATTTCAGAGGAACAAAACATTAGAAAGAAGGGTAGGACCTGCATTAATACTGGAGCAGCTTTCCGGGGATTGAGAGGACTCAAGGAGCGGGAAGGCCTGGAATCAGATGCTGAAGTTGCTTTATTTCTTCTTGATAGGTGATTTATGTTGATTTTGCTTTCACACAACTAATCTGTGTTGGCTTTTGCTTGAATATGCTTAGCTGGCAGGCATAGCAGATTCAGCCATTGCCGCTGCCAGGGTTGTGTACATAAGAGTTAACCAATTAGGGGCGAGGTCTGGTTCGGCGGTGTTTGTTTTGGTGCTTTCAAATATCAACATCATTTGGCAAAATTCGCTTAGTGCACCTTTAAACATACAGTACATATAAAAGTATTTGAAAAGACCATTTAAAGGATGTGTGTAATATTTGTGCCACTAACACTACAAAATAGACAAATAATACAAATAAAAACTATTTAAATATTTTCTTCTTCCAATGGTCACAAAAACAGATAGTCCAGTCCTGCTCTAACTCATGCCATTATGCTTTTTAGGAATTAGTTTGCAAAACAGTTGTCTCTGAACAATGATATGACTGTATGATATATTAATAATATTATATATTTTTGACCTCACAATATTTAATAAAAACGTCATAATTCAATCTTCCAGGGAAATCAACAGCGTTCTCCCTGGTGATGTACATCAGACTTCTCCAGTCATTTTGGCTGCTTAAGCTCTGCTTCAAAATTCAACCATCAACTGATGGATAGAACCAAGTCACACACATTTATTGTTTTTTGATAATTTGTTGCACACAGATGTATGGTAAAATATGGAAGAAAAGATCTGTTGCTACTTCTGATTCATTGCAACTTTTAGACATCCTATATAAGGCCAAATATTTACATACTGCCTCGTATAGGGGTTCCCACCAAACAGGTCTGTTTAAGATTCTAAAGCAAAAAATTCTATAAAGAACTTCGTAATCAATATATCCTTCGTAACCGCTTGTTTTTGTGGCAGCATAATTTATCCTATGTGTTGGCCATTTTTGCATTATAGCTATTTAGTAGCTAATGGAAAGCAATTTAAAACAAAAACGCTGTGAGTTACAGCTGTAGTTTTGAAGCGACAAGGTGAAGGGCAGATTTAATATAGAGAAGGTGTACAGAACTTCATATCTGACAAATACTGTAAAAATGAAGAACACAAGACTGTACTAATTAATAATTCCACCTCCAATATTACAATTAGCCAACAACATCCACTTCATTAGTAACAGAGTTCTAACAGTCCAAATTTAAGGTGGTTCTGCCTCCAGCTGCTTGTTTCTTCCTTCTGCAGTGAAATAAGAGACTTTGTTGGGCTCAAACACCTGGTATTGCAGGTCTCCTAGCTCCTTAAGAATGTCGTAATTTTATCAAAATAAACGGGAAGTGTGAGCCAATGTTATGTCTCACAATGTGCCAAACAAGAGAGTATTTGGGGAGATGCATATTGTTATTTTTGCCTTGCCAGTGAGGTGAATAATTGAAAGAAGCAAGCTGGCAGAGACATAAATACTCTAAAGGTGAAGTGCAGACAGCTCCAGTGAGTGAGACATCAGACCAGTTGTCTGGCCATTAAAAAGCTGAATATCAAACCTCAGGACATTGTAAGCAGTTGAAAATGTTTGAGCTCTTATTTGAGGTGTAATACAAAGAATCTGTTCAGAATTCTCTGCTGTTTAGAGGTAGAGGAGTAAAACAAGTGTGTTTCGAAAAATCTGGATACTTTGTAACTAATTTGAAATTTTTTTAACAAACATCTAACTGACAGCAAAGGTTAAAAGATACAGTTCACCAAAAAAAATTAAATTCTTTTATCATTGACTATCCTTTTGCTATTCCAAACCAGTATAACTTTGTTTTGTAAAACAATACACTATGGTCTAAATAACCTTGACTTTCATTGTACGGTCACTGACTTAATGAAATATACTTTTAAGACCTTAATTGAACTACCAAAAACTGGCAGTTTATGTTGTTGTGTCTCTTCAAATTCAAAAGTCTGCTGTCCCCTCTTGCCTACTCTGTTTTTGCTTGTCTCGCCTCCTTTGCAGCTGATATGCAAAAGCCCTCAGTGAGCCAGCAGCGCAAAAAACATTCTCCAAGGTAGAGCTATAGACAATGAACATTACAAATAAAAGCTTACGCCCTTTTGGGCAGTGACTTATTTTGAGGCAGCAGCTAAATAAAATTAATACAAGGAAGCTTACAAAGTTGACTGAATTCTAATCATGAACACAGAAGATACTTCAGTAATAAGGCATTTACTTTGCAAGAGTATACATATTCCTTGTGTCCACAGCCAATGGCCTTAGATTAGGTTTGTTGACTAAACAGCTGGTTTGCATTTGTTTTGCTGTGTTCAGTGCATAATTCTGTGCTGGGGATTTTAATTATTTTCAGTCAAGTAGGAAGTTCAGGTTTTATGCAATAATGATGCAGGTTCCTCTCTTATTTATTTTTATTTTTTTAAACTTCAGAACTGATAAATGCAATACAACGTCCAAATATATAGCCATTCTGTTTGCTGTGTGCACTAAATTAGCAATAATGTAAAGGATCAGTTAACCTAAAACATTAGTATCCTGTAAATGTGATCCAAAACAAATTGGACACCATTGACTTTGATAAAACATAACCAAATCAAAATGTTTTCGATATGCATATATATATATATATATATATATATATATATATATATATATATATATATACAGACATCCCAACCTGCAAAAAGTCATTTCAGGGAGGTACCCCCCCCCCCCCCCCCCCTCCCAAAAAAAAGGAAGAAAATACATCTCAGCTGTAGTCACCTTCTTAGTGAGACTTTGCCTATCTGAATGGGAGAACTGAGATATATTGGAGCAGCCTTCCCTGCGCTTAGCCTCCCTAACATGTTGTGGTCCCTAACAGATATAAAAGCATAACATATTATTTCTATAAGCTATAGGCCTATGTAATTATTCTTTAATTATGTTTAAATATGTTACTTTTACTATTTATATAATCTGCTTATACAATTTATGTAAACTGCTTTTATTTATTTTCCATTGCAACTTTAAACAGGTCTAAGGAGTTGGTTGTTTTCATGTAGCCTTGGCAACTAACCTGAATAATATGCAGATGAAATTAAACTTGTCAACTCATCTCAACATGCCTTTTGCAATCATATAACCCTCCATGGGCAATGCTTGAGCAAGACTGTCATTATGTTTGACACCTATAAGACAGTAGTACACTTTCGTGTAGTCTGCCGTAAAATGTGTCTTATACTTTTTTGTTTTGTGGCACTCTCCCTCTGCAATGGTGCTCCTGTTTCTAGATAGACATAACTGATTAATTTTGTTCAGGACAAGAGATAAAAGCCCGCCCACACTGACAATTGATTGGTTGATTTGCAGAAACAGGCCAATCAGGATGCTCTCTGTCTTACATGCGCTTCGCACACACGCACATTAGCACACACACGCAAGGTCTCTCGCTCCCTCTCCCTCTCTGCCGTGCGTGCGCTACACGGTTTGAAACACAGTAGGCCTATCTGTTTCGCATGCGCGCTTTTGCTCGCTCGGTCTAGATTCCGGGAGATTTTACCTAATTGGCGGGTCTCAGGGAGCCGCTTTCAATATGCGGGAGACTCCCGGAACTTCCGGGAGACTTGGGATGTCTGTATGTATATATATATATATATATATATATATATATATATATATATATATATATATATTACAGAAGAAAGAACTGTTTGTCAAATGTGCTAACAGCTGTTTGAATAACTGTCACTAAATGCTTTTAAATGAAACTCCTGACAATCTTATTAGCTATTAAAAACTCACTTTATAATAATTCCAAACACTGGCCACACCTGTTGGAATAGACCATTGGCTATAAACCTGCTTGATTCTGGCAATTAGTGTTATGTTTTCTTTTTAGTTTGCATTGGTTGTATGACTGCATTTGTAGTCAGGATTTACTAGGAAAATTCATCATACAGTATAGTATCAACACCTTTTTGTAAATCATCTAAATTGGCCTTCAGGCATGCTTGTGGTAGAGCTTCCCACGTCTCATGCATGCCATTGCCATGAGTTGTACAACCAAAGTGCAAGCAAGAGGCAGGGATAGACGTTTTGGAACGATACCTAATTGCCCACGGTGACCTGCTGATTGATAGTGAGGCGCCACGGCGGGAAACTGAGCAGAAATATGCGGAGAGTTCCGAGCGTCTCTCGCGCCTCAGGGCGCGCATGATGATTATTTCACGTGCATCTGCAATCATAAGAACGGCGCTCTGACAGTGAGAGGGAGAGATCGGCCGCAGTCCAAATCAAAACCCACTTAATATCCGAGTCTACCACAGACTGATGCTCGAGATGCGCGAGATACGCCGGCTTGATGGAACTGTTGCCAAGAAAAGCATGGCTTCTAATAGGATTCTTACACGAATATTCATCGAAACTGAACGCAACCTTTTAAACCTGACCAAAATATCGCCACTTGTTCACTCGCTGAAGTGTAAAATATGTCCAATATAAGGTAAAACGTATATATATATATACGTATCAATTATGACTTTAAAATCAGTTTATTAGCTATCCTCAATTGATGTAGTAGCCTATTAGAAGGGATGTGAGAAGACCGTGGATGCTTGTCTTTTTTCGAAAGGAAGTATAAATGCGAGTTTTAGGTAAATGCGCAAAGTAGGCTAAACATTGTTCCATACATGAAAATAAAGATATCTGAGCAAAAGTTAATTTTCTACAGAAACTTCACAGGTGATTTACAGAATGAACACAGGAGCCGTTTTTCTGGCCACATATTTTCATATTTTGATAATCTGACTGTGTTTCTTAAAGTCTCCAGCGGTGAAAGCTGTTTAATGTTAAAGTAGCCTTTTTACACTGAACGCACTGAACCTAGAAAAACCGGTTAATTGATGTAGGAAATACATGTAGCCTATCAGCGACAGTTCGTAGAGGCACGATTTCATAAGTGCGAACACAAGAATGAGCCATTAATCCGCGAGAAAAAAAAATCTTACAACAATAACAGTTGACAGTTTATTGCGGTGAATAATAACGATTATAGATCGACTGGGCTATGATATTCTCATCTGAGGTGAATAGCTAATTTATTGAGAGAAAACTATTAATTTATGTTCCAATTAAAATATGTTTATTTACATATCGCTATAGAGTTAAAAAGACAGTTAGTAGGAAAGAAATAAACTATTTACGCGGTAACACAACAAAGCTCATAACTATTTTTCTTCAGCAGCAGTGAACTGCTAAAGCTTTCATCTCTACACTTCAGGTCCATAACTTCTGCTACTTCTATAACAAACACTCGTCTTCTGTTGCCAAGGCAACGTCAAACCTTATTCTCTTCAACGCAAGGAGCAGCGGACTTCTTGAACATCTTACCCGAGCAATTCCATCCAGTCGGTGTCTGACAGTCGCTGAGAGAGGACGGGAAAGCGCCAAGTTGTTGCACCGGGAAAGTGGCGAGAAAGGACAAGACTGCAATCCATGCCCAGTGTCCCACTATCCGGCTCCACTGGTGCGGACTTCGGGGCTCGTGTAGGGCCGCCGCCACCGTGACACCCATCTCAGTTCCCCCGACACTGCTCACAGACGCGCAACGACAGCCCTGGGCTTAATGTTGTCAACTTTGCCGGTGCGCTTAGAAGCCAAGAGAGGGACATTATCCGATGGAAGGAGAGTGCCCCATGAAGCAGTTGTTTCTGGATGACCAGAGCAAGGATCCACCCGAAGCGAGAGGGTGCAGATGCGGAATGAGAGAGGTCTGGGTGCGATGACAGGGGAGGGGATGGTATCGGGAGGGAAGTGGGTAAGCGAGATGTTCAAAAAGCAAGGCAAAAATCAAAAGACGAGAGGGGTGTTTTTAAGAAACCGAAATGGGGCACAAAATCATATATCCCATTCGAGTGACTTGACGAAGTTACAACATCCACTGGAGCGCCTGTCCTCCGTCCTCACCCCGTGCGCTCGCGGAGAGCCGTGAGTTTGTCAGAGTCTCGCGGAGGGCCATTCCTCTGTACATGTGAACCACTATAACACACTGAAGGCGAGAGGCAGGTTTCCAGACCGCTTCGGATCACGTGTTCTCAAGCAACCGGGAGGGGCGGGACGATGCCGCGGCTCTGATTGGTCGAGAGGGATGCAGGAGTGTCAGGAGCGAGGCGATGGTCCAGCTCGAGCATATCGACGGCCAGTGCAGAATAGTGTACCCTATAGTCTACTTTAGCATGGATTTGCCTTGCAAACGCGTGGGCGAAGAAGGGCCATGCTGAGAATCTCTTCTCAGTAATTGAGCACTGCTGCCCTGAGCACGATGGCAGCAGAAATCGATTAGCAACTTGCAGTGTTGTGAAATGATCCCCGTATCCTACACAAAAGACTTACAGCATTAGATGAGAGAACCGAGGGACCAGGCGGAGTTCACGACTGTCTGCGCATAAAACGCTAGCGGATAATCTCGGCGGTGGAAATGGATATGCAGAGACGTTTTAATGGATACGGGTCGCGAGCTGAGCATTAGAAATGGCTTTTTAATGACATTTAATGACGCAACATGTCTCAGAAAAGCTATTTTCACAAGGTGTATCGACGATGATAAAAAAGCAAACACATTTCATGTTATCGACTTACACAAAGTACAGCTGGTCTCTTAATCAGTCCAATAACGTAGGCTACCTTGCGTGTTGTTGCACCCTAATAGGACTACACACGAAATCTGAAAACCTGAGCAAACTTGAACGGAGTGCAACAAAGTGTTCTTTTATATATAATATCTAATGCATCTTATTTATTTCTTGCTGATTCTTAGAGAGGTAAAGTTCTAGACTAACGTAGTCTAAAGACTAACCCCCCAGAGAGAGGCACAGAGGGAGAAAGGCACATCATATCTGGACTCTTAAAATGTGACATTATAACAAACCCATTTATCAAAAAAGAAACTTGAATTAAGCATTACTGACTGAAATGTGTTTGCAGTCAGTTATTTGTAAAATGTTTTCTATGTTTTCTAGTGTTTCAAAAAGTGTCCATCCCTATGAAAGATTTCATTAGTCTGATAGCCAAAAAGCTCAGTTTTGGTTTTATTGGACGGTAAAACCTTCTTTCACCTGGATTCATAATTCTCCTGATGTACTCTAACTGCGAGTGGTGAAGCATCTGGGCCACAGTTGTTGAATGCAGAGTTACAGAAGACTCCTTCTGTAATACCTTCAGATTTGTCACTGGTCTCTTGGTGGCCTCCCTTTCCAATCTCCTTCTTAGTCACTGAGTTTGAGGATATCATCATTTACCCACCCACACTGTTACAAATTTTTTTGACAGATTTTCTTTGGTGTAACACAAAAATACAATAAATGTTTATACAACTCTTTCTCACAAAATGAAAGCAGCATTGATCATAGTACTGAAAATCATCATAGAAGCTGTCCAGTGGTTTAGGTTTGATTACAAGACAAAGAAGAACCGGAGGCCTTTGATGTTACTGACACCAAACCTATGGAAGGCATTTTAATGTAGAATGTGTTGTTTTTTTTTTTTTTGTTTTTTTTTAAGTGTGTGTGTGTGTGTTTAGTCCTTACAGGTTTGGGGGTACAACATTTTCATCTTTGAGTGAATGTTTATTTTCCCAGAGCTTTTTAACTCACTGCCTTTATGAAAATTTTACTAATGTGACTCATTCTGAAGGCTGTTTAAGGGCAGAATAAATTATGACAACATGATGACATGACTCATCTATCAAATTCATGTTAGCAAATAAAAAAAGATGAACAAACATAAATCTTCTTTTAGAAATGTTGTCATATATGTGTTTCCCAATAAGACGTCTTTTTTAATTACTTGCATGTTTTCTCTTTAAGTGAAGAGCACATTTGGAAAAAAGGTTTGAAACCTGTTGCTTGAACAGTATAAAGTTGGACTTCTGGGCATGTCCTCGAGATAAATTACCAAATACTCTACACTGTTCATTTCACTGCTACCGGATCATTCCCACATTTCTCCTGGAGTCTGGCTCCATCAGCTCAGTATTAGCAAGGTTCAGAGCTCCTCTGGAGTGCAGCTGGCTCTGGGCTATCACCGGCAGACACTCTTGAAAGATAAAACAACACAGCCTTGCCATAGTATTTCTAAAGTTTTCTCAGTGCGGTATCATGTATCACATGATGGATCTGACCTTGTAATTATGACTATGGGACATTGATTAACCATTCTGTTTTGTAGGACCCTTTCAGAAATAGGAAGAAAACTGATAAGAGATATTCAAACCAACAGCAATGTTAAAAAGTGGAATTTTCAATGACTACATTATATTGCATTTTTATGACAATTATTTCATTGGAGTTGAGAGCAGACATGTTTATTCCTATTAGAGCCATATGAAATTAAACACCTTTAAAAAGGCATCTTGGCAAGTCTCCCTCAACTACTTTAAGTTATTTGATATAGCAATAAATATTCAGGATCAATGAACACCAAAACTTCAACATTTTCAAAGGAATATATATGGTATAATGTGGGTTTAATTAAGCATTTGAACAAGTAATGGTGTCACAGGTAAAACAATAAATTAAATTTGCCTGCTAAAGATGGCTGTAGTTTGGTATTATTAACAATTCCCATTAGAACAATAGCTCAGTAAGGAAAATTGTAAATTACTCATTACATGACAATTGTGCCACAGGCATGCAATCTTTATTCCATAGACTCTTAAGTGAATAATGTAGTCATTTGTAGATATTTCTGAATTAATTGATTCGCTTTAACAGTCGAACTCCTGCTTACAAGCTGAACAGTTTTCCTTTTTTTTTTTAACTCATTCCCTTATAATACAGAGTCGACCAGATGTTTTTGTTCTCTGCTGCTGGATATTGCACACAAATTTCAGTACAGCTGTGGATTTTCTCAGCCGTAACAAATTTATTGCTATCCTCCTCTTTGGACATCCCAGACAAATGCTAAGGAAATGATATGGCTGGTTGAGGATATTTATGAATTCACTGATTTAATTCCACTTTTGTGTCTGGGTGAACACACCACAAATGTCTACAACCAATGGCCAACTAGCACAAGAGATGCTCAAGGATGACCCGATATTCGTCAAAGCCTGCCGCCAGTCTGGTGTGTGGTCTTTAACATTGCATGATTCCATCTGGAGCAATATCAGAATAGTATATCCCTTCATAGATTTACAAAATGATCATATCAAAGCATCAATAAGCACACCACCATGCAACTTCACACCTCTAAACTGATGGACCACATTATCTCCACACAAGCTTGAACATGGCCAGGTTCACGAACTCTTTGATCATAGCCCTGTCACACCATAACTTAGCCAAGGGAGAGTCTCGAAAAACAAATATATTCATGGGTTACTGCCAGTTCAGAGTCTTATCGACAACAGTAAAAAATAACAGCACCTTTGGCAAACTGCCTCTTCCAGCTGTTGGCCAGGGGCCCTGAAGGTCTGCTTTGGCACGGATTGACAGAGAAGGTGCTGGTTTCACACAGGATATGAGATGATGATATGAAATATGAGCACAGAGGCTGTCCCATCTAGTTATTGGGGGACACTATAGTAGAATTCAAATTAAAATAAGTATTAGCCACAGTGAAAGTGGATGTTGAAAAGTGGCTGTCAAACTACAAAACGGATACAAACGTATTATCCATTCCAGTTTATTGTGCATGACTGCAACTGAAGTTGAGAGCCACTGACTGGCAAGCTGTTATCTGAATGATTGCTATATAATCAAACATGTAAATAACTAGATATCATCTTATTAAAGCTACACAGCATATGTTTTTTTTTTTGCTTGTAATCTTTTGATCAGTAAGTTCTTTACCAAGATGTCATGACCTCATGTGGCTTTTAAAGTATGATAATCGATAATCACATTACAGATGCTTCCATTTCCAGCAGTGATGGTGAGTTACACCCAGTCACAACTTTAAATACAGCTGATACAGCTTCTTATCTGAAGCAGAGAAGCAAATTATATTTGCTGTTACAATTTCAATCACTCATTAAAATTAAGCTAATTTCTATGATATAATCACTGCAGTTGCGGACTGTATAAGTGCTATTTCAAGTAAAGATGACTCAGTTTTTGAACCTGAAAATGAGTGTTAATGCTGTAGTACCCCAGCTTTATAAAAGTGAAGGACACTATTTCTGAGCTTCTCAATGCTCTCAATGACACATCTGTAGTGAACAAAGTAGTTGAAACCGGAAATAAAAGCAAAGGTGTGAAGGACAGAAGACTGCCATAATGAAAGTGCACAGGCAACTATTCTATTAACTTCCTAATGACTATGAGTATCAGTCAATTGCCATGAAGAATGCATTATTATCGAAAACTGAATTAAAAATGGCTTTTATATTCATTCATACATAGATTAAATTGGGGTGTGCTATAAATGCAACCATTATTTTGATATTTGAACTCTCCCTGAACCTAACATTCAGAATATCACTATTCATCAGCAAGCTTCTTGACAGAGATCAACAGATGTCTGATAACTGTAATATACTGTCACCCCGTCCCGAATACGGGACGCCTAGGTTTACTTCACTATATTACAATCAAATCTAATCTAATCTTGACAAACTATATATCGTTGGAAAGGTCTAAGACTCCCAAATATATATTTTACCAATGTTTTTTGTTAAAAATTATGTAGGAAAATTAATAGATCAATTTATGACAAGAGTGCACCCTCAAAAATCTAAATTATAACAGGAGTTTTGACCTTTGTTTAAAAAAAAGACTTATTCGTTGCCTTTTTCTCTATCACATTTTAGAAATCATCAGAAGTTATATATCAACTGAAAACTAAAAACTTCAAAATTCATCCTTTAAAACCCATTTTTAAATCAGACATTGCATTACCATGTAAATGGTACATCAATATCATGTTACAAAATGTTTTAAGTCATGAATTATAAAAATTTAGGTTAGTATCATGCACATTCAAGTCTATCTTCAAAAACGTGAGTGACAGTTAAGGGTTAATGCCTAAACAAAGACCATAATTTAAAATGCTTATTAGAAAGGCTTAAGATAAGCTAATTTTAAGTTTAGTATAGGTTTAATAATTAAAATGATGTGAATGAATTTTGTATGATAATGAGAGATGAACATAGCCATTTTCATTTATGGAGCTAAAAAATAGGTCTTGCTCCATGGAGGAAAGCAATAGGCTGAAGACAATTTAAAGCACTTTAATTTCAGAGTTGTCAGAACCTTTTCTTTAAACATTTTAATAAGATAACCATCTCTATTTTAATAACAGTGCCACTTGCAGAGTTAGAGATCAGTGATTTATGCACATGATTAAGTATATCAGATGTTCTCTGAGGTTAATTTCTTCAATTTCAGGGTGAGATTTTACATTAAACCTGTCTAAAAAGCGATATTTTTTTTTTTTTTTTTTTGAGATATATGAGGATACAAAGGCTACAGAAACTTCCAGATTTCTGAACCTGTACATTTGTACTTGTTGAAATTTTTATTTTCTCAGTTTTGAATCTTTATTTACCATCCAGTGAGAGTAATTTACAGCAAGTGTAACTCATCCACAGTAGGAAAAAACCACCACAGCAAAGTGTTCGTTTGGAAATTTGAGCTACATAGGGCTTTCTGATACTTTGTGAGGCTGAGCAAGCTGCCTGCAGAAATGTCATGCTCTCTGGCTGTGAAATCCAACTCCTCCTTCTCCTTTTTCTGGATAAGCTGCTACAATGAAAAATATTGATTCACCATGGGGACACACAACAGCCTTATCTGCTGAACCTTTGTGCTCTACAGGCTTTACCCATCAACCCCTGCACAGCCACAGCCTCATGGGTTTATTCCAGAAGTCTTTATGCGCCACTTGCTGCCTCCTGTGGACATTAAAGCAACTGCAACAGCACTTGTGAACACATCTTACAAGTTTCAATTTTTTTCAATATATGTTAAGTGTAATATATTTAAGACATTGAGTGTGCATTTTGTTATTCATAGGAACTTACAAAAACTTTTCAGGTTTACTTTTGTTCTGTGTATTAACACCAAAACTAAATATTATGTTTCTTTATATAAATCTGAAGTAGGACATATCTCAGAGTAATCATGGAGCATTTGAATAGCTTAATGTGAACAAAAGATTTCAGCATCTGCCTAGCATTCAGTACAGCTCCGTTATTTAGGCTCCTGTGTAAAAGCAGCAGTTAAAATGTCATTCTACAAATAGGTGTTGTGAATTGTGCAATAAACAGCAAGCATTTCATGAGAACAAAGACTGCCAACCACGAACAACGAGGGCCGCTAAACTGCCTTTAACAAGGCTGTTTAGTAACACTTTATGGCTCCTTCTCAGTATCTAGCAGAGCCATGAAAACCACATAATGTACATTTCATCAACATAATTTATGATTTAAGAGATCAAATATCCTATTAATATATAGTACGGATAAAATATTTCATACCAGCTGATTTTTTGTTTGTTTGTTTTTTTTACCAAGCTCCTTCAGTTGCTCATTTTTGCAGAAATTCAAATTAGTCAAATACCAAACCCCTGGTGTGAAAAAGGTCCACTAAAGCTCTTTGTGTGGATTCAGTAAAATGTTGGACACAGACCTATACAGGCACGTTTCTTCATGTTTCTCTACAACGGCTGTCTTGAAATGCAGCGGTGCAGTCTATCTCGAACTCACACACTCACTAGTAATTAAACACCTCAATGCACAGATTAAGAGTTTCCCCATTTGGAAATTTCATTACCATTGCTGTAATTGGATTCCAAATTTAATTAGTACTGCTCTGCGAAACAGCAGGTGATGTTGTGGCGGCAGTCAAAAGCTGTCCAAGTACAGAGAGGTCACAGAAAGAGTTTGGGTTTGGCCACGCTGTTATGACACAGAATGAGGGATGTTACACCTGAGCTGAACATTTTTGACCTGTTGCTCTGCATAGGCCTATATAAACACACCAATATTTGTAAAAGTAAAAAAGATTTCTGCAATGGAAATACACTTATATACAAACATATATATTTGAATATCTAGAATCTGAAGGTGCAAAAAAAAATCTAAATACTGAGAAAATCACCTTTGAAGTTGTCCAAATGAATTCTTAGCCATGCATATTACTAAATGAAAGTCAAAATCAAAGAAACAGCTTGCAGAATAGTGTAATTACTTGATCTACCATCAGGGGTTAACTGGACCATGCTAACCTTGGTCTTGGCACAGTCAACCCTAGAAACATTCCCAAGAAACATTCGAAGGATTTCCCAAGAAACAAACTTCTCCTCAAAATAGCAATGACTTTTCTGTAAGAATTCTTATTATTACTGAGTGCCTGGAGTAATTTACAAAGCCCCTCAAGAAAATTGTATTTCATATTTTTTATGGCCCTTTGTGATTAGAGTAGTAAATGAAATCTAAAACCTATTGTGGAACATTGTCAAAGTAAATCCCAAGTAGATTGAGGCAGGATGACAGAGATAAAATAACTATCATAAGGCAGCAACCAGTATAAACCTTAATGGCAGACATCGTGGGATCTGTAATTCATTTAAAAGGAAAACAGAAAACCTCCTGAAGACGTCTCATGGGCGCCTTATGTTGGAGGTCAAGATCCTCCAAGCAATAATTAATCATTTATTAGCCAGAAAACTTTACGGTGACTTTCAGTGCTCTTTCTGAGTCTGTTGTCTTTGTGAGTCTTAAAGGGTTGTTTCACCCCCAAATTACAGTTTTGTTATTAATTACTCACTCTCATGTTGTTCCAAACCCATAAGATTAAAATTTAAGATTTTTTTTTTTTTTTTATAAAATCCCTGAGTTTTCTGACCCTGCTTAGAGACAACAATGCAACTGACACGATCAAGTCCCAGAAAGGTCGTTAGGACATTGATAAAATAGTCCATGTGACATCAGTGGTTCAACCTTAATTTTATGAAGAATACATTTTGAGCACATAGAAAACAAAAATACCAAATTTTTCCAATAATTGCATGCATGTGGTGCTGCTGACACGGGAGCTGGCATTCTGACATAGAACAAGGATGCACTGAGCAATGTTTTCAAGCCAAGGAATGCACATGTATATGTCGTGGCACTCCTGTGAGCACACACCGAAGACTGACATGGAAGAGACACCAAAGAAAATTTGCTTATTCAGATTAAGAAGAGTTCTTATGTTGGCTCAACTTAAAATGACTATAAATGGTTGTCTTTATTTGCAAGGCTTTAAATTCAGTACTATGTGCTTCATCTCAAGGTTTCTATAAGAAATGATAAGAACAAACTGCTTAAATAATGACAACTTTACATGCACCCTTTTCACATGACCACTCATAACACAACAAACAAGTCTTGATTCTCTACACTCAGACCACAATGTCAGAGGCCAATTAGCAGTCCTTAAGTAGAGGAACGAACACATTTTGACATCACAAGACAAGATGTTGATAAACATGACAGCAAAATCAACAACCACACTGTTAATAAAAAAGGCATCCATATTATCTATGCATTTCCCAGTGCATGCTGGTAAGTCTAACACTCAAACAAATAATTAATGTTTATATTTCTTTTTCTCAGCATTTTAATGATTTATCTAGCATTATTCCCTATATTTTACTGTGCAGGTAAAGATTCGAATGAATATATGAACTGTGAAGCCTATCTGCCATCATCCTAATCAGCTTTCTATTAAAGCCAGTACACCACACACACACACACACACACACACA
Organism: Carassius carassius; assembly: GCF_963082965.1. Taxonomy (NCBI): domain Eukaryota; kingdom Metazoa; phylum Chordata; class Actinopteri; order Cypriniformes; family Cyprinidae; genus Carassius; species Carassius carassius. The sequence continues at coordinate 17,278,028 of NC_081765.1, forward strand.
CACACACACACACACACACACACACACACACACACACACACACACACACACACACACACACACACACACACACACACATTTGAGTCTTGGGCTGGCAATACCATGACTTGAGCAAGGCACCAAACTCCCAACTGCTTCCTGGGTGCTGCAGCATAAATGGCTGCAGAGCGTGTGCACTTTGGATGGGTTAAATGCAGAGCATGAATTCTGAGTATGGGTGACCATTCTTAGCTGAATGTCACGTCACTTTCACTCAAATAGTGTGAGAGTGGCTACTCACCATTCATCTCAGTCATATCCACTGTTCTGCTGTCTAAGATTTGCATTCAGTTCTGTTAATAAATTGTTTCAGATTGTTTTGAAAACTAACCGGTCTGTTCAGTGTATGATTCCCTGACAATAAGTGATATTATATCATTAGCATTTGATTTTCCATAAATTCCAGCTGACAAAAATGAGGTGCGGACTGAATTCTTGGGGAATATCCATTGAGATTCACACTCATAATTACAATTCATTCAGTGTCTCACACTACTTACACTTGTAAAGAAAATGTAAACTTTACTGTCAAACTAGGCAGCCTCTGGTTGAAAATATTTCAAGTTACTTTTCAGTACCGTTATCTTTTTAAAACCTGTGTGCATTTCACACAAGCTGAGAGGAATGAAGAGCTATCAGACAGGCTCATTCCACAGGCCCTGGAGGTGTGTGACCACCAGGGACATCAGTGAAAGCCCCAGCAAATGACATGGAGATAAAAATGTGTCCATGAAAGCCATCTGAACACATATGGAGGATCAGTGAGCGATAACATGAGAAACAAACAGTCATTCTAAGCTGTTCAGTTTTTTTTGGGGGGGGGGGGGGGGTTCACTAAGAATATATACTGGGAAAGAGAAATTCAGTTTGTAGTCCAAAAACTTAAGATAATTATTGTTGTATAACTACCTCAACAATATGAGTTTACATGATTGACAAAACAGACAACCTTTGCTGTCCTTGAAGAGACACATCTTGGCAGCTTTAAAATTCATGTTTGAGGCATGACTATTCATAATGTATGTCATAAACCTTTCAAAGACCTTATTTTACACAATACAAGAAAAGGGATAATCTTATGAAACCTTTAGAAATTCACTCAGAGATGGCTCACTAGTGCTGTGTTTTGTTTTAGCATGCGATTCACTAAACAAATCACGCAGATTATCTCTGCTATCCACCATATTTTTCAATGCAGAAGTAAGCTATTTTCTGTGAATGTGCAAGACTTCGGTTTTATTATAAGCAATAGATAAATAAATTAGAAGAATAACAAAGTGCAGTAAACAGTAAAACTATTTGTGCTTAAATAATGCATTTATGATTACGATAATAAATTAAAATGATATTATCATGAATACCAGTTTTCAATATCAACAAACAGCATAACGAACTGTTCTGATACTGCTAAAATGACAATGGAAGCGAATGACAATGGATGCCTCGCACATTCAAGTTAAAAATGTCCACGTCAGCTCTTATGTTGTGAATATACAAAATGAATATAAACATGTTCTTCGAAGGATAACAAAACATAATAAACTACACATTTCCTTTCCATCTTTAGCTCAGTTTAAGATGCAGTTTTCAATGACACATTTTGGTAAAGCATTCATGTGCTCATAGTAAAAATATCCTGCCTTTTTAATGACAAAAAACAAAACCTTGTCAAGACAGTTGAACAAATGAAAATGTAGTTCCAGTACAATATACCTTTTCCTTCACATTATCTGTTTTGTCTCTTCTGTAAATTCTGCATTCACAGGCTGACATGTTCAGAGCCACATACCAAGTCAGAGGTTTAGCCACAAAATTCAGTTTGGCAGTTCAATCTCGAACCGTTCAAAACCATTCCAGTGCTAACAAATTAAAAAAGGAAGTGACCAGCGCTCCTGCATTCAACTGAGAATGTCAAGTCAAGCCCGACTAGCTTTTCACCATAGGCAGATGAAAGGGAAGTGGACAACAGCTGACATTTATGAAAGATGTGCTTCATAAATCAAAGCTAATACAAACGACTGAACTGTATATTAATTGGTTGACATTCAGTTAAAAATAAGAAGTGGAGTTGAGTGAAACTACCTCTTGTTGATCATTTCCAATTTAACTGCTAAAAGAAGTGCTTCGGGTATAGTGTGTTGGCTATAAATAACATTATTACAGTGTATCAGTTATCAAAGGGACTAGACACGCTTAAGCACTCAATAGTATGTGTTTACAGGTGCTGCATTGTTGTTTGCCGTTCTCCCTGTCTGGAAACTGTAGTTACATTTTCTGCAAAGCCCATCATGATACAGAGATTCATGTCTTGTCTTTGAAGCATAATTAATAAGAGGAAGCCACGCTGTGGTTAATTAAATTTTCAGTCCATTTCATGTGACAGGCACATTGTTTGCATGCCCAGCAGTTGCACGTCACTCAAAGTGTTGCTCGATCAAAGGGGGCTCACTTTGAGCAAAGTGACAGATGAGTTTCATTGAGCAGTAGCAGGAGGGACGCCCATCGCCATCAGCACTTTTAAAGCAAGTTTCTTACCAAAATGTAACATCACCAGTGATTCTTATGACATGAGAAAAAAGTTGTCTCACAAAAACAACAACAACAACATATAAATCAATATCAGATGATCTCTAGAATGCTCTTAACACACAACAAAAATACCATTTATTTTCTCTAAATAATGACATTCCATCACTCACTCTAAAAAATCCTGTCCACAGGCTCAATACTTTATATAATCTGTATTGTGTTAATGATTACAATAATAAATAACAGAAACAACATTTATAACATTTTACAATAATAAAATTACTGGAAGTGGCTGACACTGGAAGCCTTAACATTCAAGTTAGAAATGCCCACATTGGCTCTAACGTTACAAATAAGGTGGATATAAATATGCTCTTTTAAGGAAATACTATTTCTGTGCAGTACAAAGAAATCAAGCCAAAATAAACTACAGATTTTCTTTTCACCTTTTCAGCTTATTTCAAGAAGAGTTTTCAATAACACACTTTGGTGTGTTACCTTTGGTAAAGCCTACTCAACTACTATGAAACTTACTGTCCTCAGACCATAGCTCAATATTTCATATAAATGTAAACATATAAACTACCATCCAAAAGTTTAGGGCAAAAGAAAAGATTTTTTCTTTTTTTATGTATACACCTACCCAACCCTTAAGCCTACCCTTACAATTATGTAAATACAATATTTATGTGCTTTTTACAGTGACAAAAATTATGCAATTTTGATGTGCGCATGCGCAGTACCAAAAGCACTGTTGCACTATATGTTGGAATGCCATCCACATGGCCACTACTCTGACTACAGTACACTAATTTCTATTTGACACATAAGTTACAGCAAGAGAATTTTGTCAGAATGGTAAAGCAGAAAATTGTACAGGAATGCCCTAAACCTTAATACAAATAATTTATATTTTGTCAGCCTGATTTGTCCTATGTCAAGTCAAAGTCAAAATGTAGCACATTTAAAAGCAACAGAGTTGTGCCAAAGGGCTGTACAACAAAACACAGTGTATAAAAAGCATTATAGGAAACATGCATTATATGAAAAATAAGCACATTAAAATAGAATCAGAGCAAACTGACATCTTAACCTTAAAATTACATTAATCAAATGCCAGAGAAAACAAATTAAATTTGAGAACAGACTTAAAACTGGCTAGTGAAGGAGCAAGTCTCACATTTACAGGCAAACTATTAGAAAGTTTAGGAGCTGCAGCTGAAAAAGCCTGACCCTTGGTTTTACAGCCTTGTCATGTCACAAGAATCAGTAAGCCATGTTATGGGGAAAAAATGGCATCTTGAATATTAAGCTAAGCATTAACACTATGATCAGGGTAAATTGTCCTCGTTTTGTCTTCTGGGAAACATATATGTATTCATGCAGCTTCTGAAGTGCAGTACAAAAAAAAAAATTTAGATTAAAGATTTTTATTACAAATAAGAAAAATTGACATCTTCATCCTGTTAAAAAGTTTACAAAAGTGTGCATCGTGTTGCCTTCTTGAGCATGAGTAAATGTTTTGACCATTTGTTATTGTTTTTATGAATCCCTCAGTTGTCTTCAGAGTGAAAAGGTCTCAGAATCATACAGTCACTGCTGGAAAGTGGTCAGATATGCAGAAGATGCTGGAAAATCAAAGAATGTGCAGGAGCTGGAGGATTTTTCTTAAGAACAGGTAGAACTACTCAGGACCAACAAGGGACTTATGAACAATTACAAAACATAAAAAACATTTAAACGTTTGAACGGGTCATTTTTATAAATCCGTTATGTAAAATAGCTTATTCAAGACAGTACTTGAAAAATAAAATGCAATTTTCATGATCCTCTTATTTTGTGAAAATTATTACCATTTTGCATATTCTTCAAGGGGTATGTAAACTTATGAGCACAACTGTATATTGTCAGTATAAGTAAATATCTACAGTAACTGTGAATACAGGTATCTTTCTGCTTTACCAAATTAACTGTCAAGACACTGTCCTAACAATTTTCATTAGCACTCTTTATTGATTTGGGTAACTTAAGCCAGAAAAAAAAGGTTTTGCTTTCAAGACTTTTTATCAGTCTTACAGGCTCAGTGAGGGTATTATGACGCAATATATTTTGTTTAAAGCCCTATATAAATAAAGGTGACTTGACTTGACTTGATTATTACTTTTGCACTGAACGTGAGTGAGACAGCTTCACTATTGGGGAGCATGACACATTAGTGCGCATCAGCCAGCATGCTAATCACTTTTCTGGAAGGTATGAGGTCGAGACTCTGGGAGATGAACCGGTAGAATAGCTCCCCTGCTAATGCACGCTAATGCTGGCTAATGTGCTGGGGAGATGTAATTTGGTTCCAGCAGTGAGAGCTCTGTGGGCGTGTGTCCTCTCTCCAAGGGTTGCGATTTAAAAGACATGTCCACCCACTTAAAAATGTGTCTGTTTATGTGATTATGTAATATGAAATGATTAGCCAGAGACATAGGCAGAAATTAGATATGTACATATCCTGAACTTCTGTGCACTAGCTTGTATTAAAACTAAAGCATCCCAGGTGACAGGTGTTTAAAGCTGATTCATAAATAGAAAAATACCACGTTCACAACCAGCCACCTGCACCCTCTCTATTTATCCATGCATCCATCCAACAAAGCACAGAAATCTACACAACGGTTTAATAAAACAAACAAACAAAAAAACAGGTAGAAATGCTTTCTTGCTTTAAAGAGCCACTCTTTTACTTTAAGTTACACCCTGTAGCTCTAGTGAATACTCATAGTGCAAGTCAAGCAGCAAATTAACATTTCATTACTTGCTTAATGACAGTTCTAACCTGCGATTCAACCTACTGACTCCCGGGTCTCGATTTTTAAGCTGCTGCAGGAGTGAAGTGGCTGGAATGCACTACAATCCATTTTACTGTGTAACATTTTTTTTTTTTTACTTAGAGATACAGTAGGGTACAAATCTTTGCTCTTTCTAGTTAAACAGACTCCTTTAGAGGAGGCAGATTTATACACACACGATTTATAAACACAAAAAGCCTCTCAGCTGTAATGTGGAAAGATCTGAGGCACTGGCATTCTCAAATGATCTGTCGAGATATTTTACTTAGTTGTACACTAAAATGACCAACTAGTAGGTTATGGCTTGCATAGGGGTCTGATTTCACAACAGGTTCAAGTTGGTCATGCGAATTTGCCACACTGACCAAGAGAAAGCTACTTGGTTTGAATGTGACTTATGTGTGATCTATTATATATATACATTGCTGCACCATTAAAAATAGCTTTTCCCGGGAAAATGTAACTAGTGTGACCGCACATTAGGAATAGAAAATTTATGCCTGGTTACAACCTGATATATAGGGTTAACGTCAAACCATTATAATCATTTCTTTGTTAAAATAGTATTATAAAAGACATGAAATTCTGAGTCTTGAGTTTATCATCACACTTACAGATATTTCTTATATTAACCAGTGCTAGTTTCTGTACCTACAATGAAGTAGAAGTAGAACAACTTCTTGTGAAGGTAAAGGTAAAAATCAGCAGTAATTTGCCTCTATGGAGAATTTAGTGCCTATAGTTAAATGAAACGTGTATGAAACATTCTTTATTTGTAATTCATTTAATGAATTTTAATACATATTCACGATAATACAAAAAAAGAGAAAGATATTTAATTGCATCTTATTGGTCTAGTTTGCCATTCATAAAAGAACACAAATTTTACAGAACCTAAAGAATCATTTGTGGATAACATTAAATAGATTACACATGAAAACATTTTAAATTACTTAGTTTGATTGATTGATTGATTATCTTTATTGTCATTGCACAAGTTCTACAAAATTGAAGAAAAAAGAAAAGCAAACCTATAAGGTACAAAACAAAACAAAAACAAAACACATTAACAAAGTAAATTCACATTTCTGCTGGTCATTGCACATTCCTGTCTTATTGCACAGTACATGTACAGTAGATAATTGCTGTGTTTAAATCTTTGCTGTGTTCTGTGCAGTTATGGCTCTGGGGTAGAAACTGCTTTTTAGTCTGTTAGTCCGAGTTTTCATTGTTCTGTAACGTCTGTAAGAGGGCAGCAGTTCAAAGTGAATGTTCCACATTGAGATGGATCTCTGAGAATATTTTGTGCCTTCCTGAGACAATGGGAATTATACCATCTCCACACAGTCCCCATTGATAAACGGGTTGAATGTCCGTTTTCTTTCTCCTACAGTCAATAATCAGTTCCTTGGTCTTGGTAATGTGCAGGACCAGGTTGTTTTCTATATACCACACTGACAACTGAAAGTTGTTGTATTTGCCAAGTATGGTAACCCACACTCAGAATTTAACCCATCCAAGAGCACACACACAGCAGTGAGTAGTGGACAGCTAAATCCAGCACCCCGGGAGCAACTTGAGGTTAGTCCCTGGCTTATAAGGCCTTCATTTGCTGAATCCTTGAGAACCGGTAGAAGGCTTGGTTGCATATGAAAGACCTAAGTGGATCCCATATGTGTAAAGTCCACGGTATAGCCTTTAGAGCCTGTGTTTCCCCGGCAGACTTCTGCCATTTTCCTAGAGGTTTGCAATCACCTCTAATCTTCCATATATACATAAACAGAAGTTCATATGTGTATTTGCTCCCGAGACCTCCTTCAGGAAGCATGGAGCTTCTGCAGCGTCCCTGTTCCAAGTGGAACAGATATGTTTTCCCACTGTTATTCAATCCCACTGAGTGGGTAATGCTTCGACAATGGTGAATGGAACTACTTGATGCGAGACCCGGCTTAAACCAAAAAGGGGCGCAGGTGGCTTGCACAGGGCACTAAAAGGTGCAGCATTCATGGTACTTTGGTAGGGAATCCCACTTTGTTGTTCACCGATATGACGTCGAGAGTGATCGACCCGCAATACCATGACTTAGGTGCCCTTGAGCAAGGCACGGCACCCCCAACTGCTCCCCGGGTGCCGAGCATAAATGGCTACCCACTGCTCCGGGTGTGTGTTCATGGTGTGTGTGTGTTCACTGCTGTGTGTGTGCACTTTGGATGGGTTAAATGCAGAGCACAAATTCTGAGTATGGGTCACCATACTTGGTTGTATGTCATTTCACTTTCACTGATAGGGAACGTCTCAGTTACGTATGGTAACCCTCGTTCCCTGAAGGAGGGAACGGATGACGTCACGTCTCGTCACCACAGCTGCTGTCACGTCTCGTTACCACGGGTCACAGGCTCGGCTCCTCAGCGAAAACCTGGTATGCATTGCAGCTGTTGCCTTCTTATACTCAGACTGCAGCTGGATGCAATAATTGCATGCCAATGTGCACTGGCTCATTTAGTTTACACTCAAAGTAGGTTGGTCTATCAAAGCGATATCCCAATTCGTTGGTCACCGACGTGACATCTCAATTCCCTCCTCCAGGGAAACAGGCTTACCATATGCAACCAAGACATTATCAACACAATAGTCCAACCATAAAATCTTACAAAACCTATAGCGGCGTTTATACCAGCCTACAAAACTAAACCATTCCATTCACACAGCAGGTGTTCGCTTATAATGCGGTTGTGACTCCTGATAATTTATCGGTTTGAGTTCGCTCTCATAAATATCTGAACTGCACAACTATGAAATACTGCACTGATGCCTGTATTCTGCTGCTGATTGAAAATAGCCATGGCCAGGTGAAGTCCTGAAGATAAGAGCAGGGTCATATTCATTTAATCCAACCAATCACAGGGTTTGAGTAAAGCATATTTACAATGCTGCTTACCTCTCAGTGAAATCAAGACCTCAAGCCTGGATAGTAAGCCAAAACATTTATCATATTTTACATTCAAGGATTATATTAATGTGTACTTAATGACTAAAGGTAGTTCCAGTCCTCAAATTCGATTGGCTGAGCAGCGTTCTACATGCGCTGATACAAAGGGGTTTTCACTGTTTGTATCACTCCAATTGTTTGAGCGGTCAGTGGTGGCAACTGTTACATAATGATGAGGTGACTGTCTTCTGAACAGGTGATTTGAAACATTCACTTAACTGATTCGAAACACTGATTCATTCCGGAATAAATTCAAGTGATATTCTTTATTGAATAATTTACCATCCCTTAAAACATGAATTTAGGAAATAATCACCACTATGGTTTATTTTTGTGTTTATTTCCTAATTAATTTAGGAACCAAACACATTTATGGTTGCGGCTTTTGGAAATATTTTTACTAGTGGATAAATATAAATTGTTAATATTGTGTCTTAAATGTAAATTACTTGACTTCTTGTTCTATTGTTATATTAAAGCAATATTACACAAGCAATTTTTTTGTTGGTCTTTTCCCAAAACAAATCATATGCAAGTGTATTTTTATTTTTGTTCCTTAAATATGTGCTAAAACAATCAAATTAACACAATCTCTCATTCGTAGTGATTCCAGGTCAATCTTTGAAAATATTGCCTGTTGTCCCAAATGTAGCCTGTTGTTCAGCTTCCCTGATCTTTAATATCCCTTTGTAAGAGTAACTGTACTCAAGGTCTGCCAGTTCCTGTAAGATCACACCGACATGTTTAGCTTGTTAAGGTATCAGTTTCTTGGCTAATGAGATCATATATTATAGCATGGATTCTCTGGCTCATGCTGGCTGCTTTGAGATAGATGGTGTGCATTAGCTTTCCTGTGGTAAGAATAGAGAAATGTTTATGGGGCCCGATGAAAAATGGCCCATTTGAAAGTGGGGCAGACAGTCTCTGCTCGGGAGACGGAGGGTTTGTCTGAGAGATAGATTGTATGTTTGTGTGTGTGTGTGAGAGAGAGAGTGGGATTTTCTTCTTGCGCTGGTTAATAAATTGCATGACTATGATCAACATATTTATATTTAGAATATGTGTGTATGCAAGTGCGTCACTGCTTGTGTGCAAGACCTCAATTATTATTTTTTGTTGCATTGGAGAAGTTGTCTAGACACAAACACGCACGCACACACACACGCACACACACACACACACACACACACACACACACACACACATATATATACATACATCATGCTCAGAAGTGCACGTATGGTTCTAATCATGCCAACATTGGCTTGCAGAAACTCAGAGATGAGATGGTGGAGAGTTTGTGTGTGATGGCAGCAGGTGTTTGTGTATATGAAGGTAATCAGGCTGGCTGACAGCTCTTACGCTGTCGCCCTCCAGCAAGCCAATATATTTCCCTGGTGGACCAGAAGGTCAATTTCAGGATAGTTTTGGTACAGATAATAAGAACAGAGAAACCTCTTTTATCTTTCATTCTAGAGTAAAAGAGGAAACAAGCAGCACACAAACAAATAAATATTAATAATGAACTGACTCACACCTGCATATCCAAGTTATTGCTGTCTTGCCATTTGAAATTATTCCTTGTTATTGAGTAATTTTCCTTGAGTTTGTTTGAAGTGTTATGTCCAATTATGTATTTACAATTATGTTGACTACATTGTTGTTGCTGTTTTTCTCTCTCTCTGTCTCCTGCTCCTCTGGCTCCTTTTACTCTGGCAGGTAGCTGATTGCCCTTTCCAGCTGCACCTGCTTACCAGCCAAGAGAGAAGCAACATTTCTCTGCAGAGCATGTTCTGTGTCCAGCCCTGCCTGTTGAAGCCTTTTGTGGTTCTGTATGATAGCTTTTTCTTCATTAATTGAAAGAACTATAGACTAACTGCCTGTAATTGCCAGAAGCTCTAGCTAAACTTTGTGTGCTGTTTTCTGCAGGACACTCAGCCTACAGCTTTGCTGTTTTTTACAACTAGTTTGACTTTTCCTTTGTTACCAACTGCTCAAGCAGTTACTCCTTATTGATTGTTTGTTACCCTGTTGGAAGCTGTGGGCGCCACACTTTATTTTTGTACTTAACCGTTCTCTCCTGGTCTGAGGATTGGGGAGTGAGTGTATCATTTTGTTGTTGATTTTCCTGTCTTAGAAAGAATTTGACTCACAGAGTAGAAACAATTTTGTTATATTGGCATTTGTTCCCCCTTTCTAAAGTGTGTGTGTGTGTGTGTGTGTGTGTGTGTGTGGTGTTTTTTTTTTTTTTTTGCTTCCCTCTTAATTTTATATTTTTAAAAATTATGTATACTGTGAGCTTTTAATAAAACATAACTTGCTCAGATATGTTCTTTCTTTTAGACCCTTAACATTGTTACGCTTTTTTTCAAACCCGATGCTTGTAAGACAACAAAAGTGTTCCAAACTTTTGCATGTTGCTCTGGGTAATTAGCCAAAAAATGGTTCAAATGGTTGAAGCATCATATGTTGCACACATTTAATTGTAATTCATCATTACATAATAAAAAGAGGAAAAATAAATAGTGAAATGAAGCATAGTAGCTGTAGCTGTGCAAAAATAATGCAAAAGTAATATTTATTTTAATTTTGTCTCCAAATCTGGGATTGTCACATACTATGATAACTAAAGGTTTCAGTAATTAACAATTTGTAACTGTCCTTGACCTGACTTGACATACTAATTCATTGACAGTGCTCTGCAGTGGGTCATAGTAGTCACTAAGTGAACTGTGATGTTAATCTTAAAATACTGAGAGAGACCAATTCCAGATCCCCATTTTTATTGCTGCTCTGGTTCTTTTTTTTCCTGCAAGTTTCGAGAATTTCCCGCAAAGCTGCTGTCTATTTTGAAACAGAAATTTGGTATAAGAAAATAATCTATATTATTTACTTTTCAACTGATGACACTGCAACAAAATTAAGCACATTCTGACTTCCACAGCCCGAGACACATAAGCCACATCGCTGTCCTCTTTTTAATTAGTTCTCTTGAGTTCATCTGTGAACAGTTTCAGCTATCAAAGCAGTAATTACTGCATTCATAAATCTAAAACTCAAGCACTCTGAAAGTCTAGCCAATCTCATCCAATCTTTTGCATTTGGAGAGTGCTATAGTTTGCAGTGCCAGATTAGAGTGCAGCTTTTAGCCCTGGCGGGGGTAAATTTCCATTACAAACGGCCACAAAGGTCTTCAGCCACAGTTGGTGTGGATTAACAAAGCTGGAAATCTGTCAAAAAATCTTTCAATGGGATGATCCACACTCAGTTTTGGCGTCTGGCTCTCTTACATCTGCCAGATCATCTCAGATGCACCCCCAGAAATCTGTACTGGGATCAAAAGATGTGGGGCAGCTTTGATAAAGAGTTTGTGTTGCCCTGGGCAAGAGTTTGATAATGCCACTCTCTTCTGGGTTCCTAGTGTAATTGCTGTAAAATAGCTTCTGGAGCACATCAAGAGGTCCATTGAATAATAATGGCCTTTTGTCAAATAATTTAAATTATCTTGCATGAAGTGTTCATTTGTCTAAAAGTTTTTCTCCTGATAATTATAAAAATTAGTCTGATCTTAGATCAGTCTAGAACTTGATCTTTTTATAGAATCGATAGACTTGTAATAGATCTGAGTTTATTTATATATGCTTTCCACATGGATTCTCTGTGAAATTATAACTTTTCTCTTTTGCTTGCTGAGCTCTTCTCGTGTGCACTAGTTTGAGAAGCTCTTTTGCTGTCATCCATATTCGCCCAAGCTAGGCGTCTCAAAAAGGACCCCTTTGATGTACTCAGGCGCTTGTAGGGCAGCTCTCCAGCTGGCATTTGGGCCGGAAAAGATGAATGCCTCCCCACCTGGGCAGCATGCCTAATCCTTCTCTTTCATCCTGAAGAGAAGGAATAAGGATAGGAAAAACGAGAAGATAGAAAATGTAGGAAAAGAAGAATATGGAATGAGAAGAAAGAGATCATGATATTAGTGTAGTTGTTTTTGAAATGTATTGTACAAAGTCAACACAATAATCTTACAGTTCTTACAGAGTTATAGATATCATATGTATAATATCAAAACTTGTGTGTGATTTTGAGTGTGATTTTGTGTTTATACAACAGTTCGACGGCACAAGTGTGAAAATATATAAGAAAATGTCTAATGTTATGTATGTAACACTGGTTCCTCGAGGGAACGAGACATTGCGTCGGAGAACACTTTGGGGAATGCTTCTAGCTTGATGGCTCTGAATCACATGTGCAATCAGTCCAATGGATGGGTGAGACATCATAGGCGGGTGATGTCAGAGACCAGGAAGCTTAAAAGCATGAGTGGCGAAGCCAGCATTTAGCCTCAAAGGATGAAGCAAGCACCAGCTGGAGATGCCGGAAGTGTGGCACTGTGACACAGCATCTCGTTCCCTCGAGGAACCAGGGTTACATACGTTACCTTAGACTTTCCTCTTCAGGAACTCGAGCTGCATCGGAGAACGCTTTGGGGAACAAGGATGCCCATGCCGCCAGACTTACAAATCTCTGCCAGTGTTGGAAACTGCACAGCTTGGATGAAGAGATCGGAGATCTCTTCAATAGGCTCGAAGGGCGGCCTACAGAAAGTTTCTAACACTACAGCCAGGTCTCACATGGGGACACGAGAACATACTGGAGGCCTCAGCCTCAGCGCACCATGGAGGAAATGTGTAACAAGGGGGTGTCTGCCCACTAACCCGCCATGTAGACCTTCAGGGTGGAGTGGGGCAACCCTGCGGAGAAACAGGCCTTCAGGAACTCCACACTGTACCAATCGGGCAGTTAACTGGGTCAAGCTGGCGGTCTCCACACCAAGAAGTGAAAAGTTTCCACCTCAAGGCGTACAGTTTCCTTGCTGAGGGAGTTCTGGATTGGAGAATGGTCTTAACAACCTCGGTTGAGAGACCGGAAGTGCCCTATAGTGCCCTCCGCCTGTGAGAGGAGATCCCTCCTGACGGGAATCTCCCAGGGAGAGTCGTCTAGGAGGGAAATCAGGTCCGAGAACCATACTCAACCAGCCAGAATGGGGCTACTAACAGCAGCCGGACTCCGTCCCAGCGCACTCTCTCCAGAACTCCCGGGAGCAGAGCAATCGGAGGACAAGCTTACAGACGAAGCCTCGGTCACGTCTGTACCATGGTGTCCATCCCCAGTGGAGCTAGATGAGTCAGAGAGAACCAGGGGGGACAGTGCGATGTCACTTGAGTCGCAAACAGATCCAATTGAATTGAGGCAGAGGAGAACCGTACTGAATTCTGTATCCTCTTTCTACAGTGTTTAGGACCCACTGAGACACATTTGGCAGTAGTTTCCACGCTGCTAAATGATCTACTAAGGGAGTCAGTCTCTTGAGACTCCGGGCGGTAACTGAGTGTGGTGCTCATGGGAGACCACTGCGCCCTGTAACTTGGTGATCTTCTGAGGGCACTGAGGCGAGACGGACACCGTATAATGCGGTGTAACCCGCTGCACCACAGAGGGGACTGCCCTCATAGGCCCCGGGCCAGTGGCATCAGGGCTTATTGGCTGAGGACCTCTTAGCTTTAAGTACAGACCTCAGATCCATCTTAGAAACCTCCAACCCCCGACGCTCTGTTTTTGTGCCTGCCTGAATGAGGAGCTGGTACTCGGTGGAGGCTGCCCCCGCCCGGCAGCGGGGCGTCCATGAGACAGACCCTGTCCTTTTCTCTCATGTCGGACAGGGTGAGCCATAAATGTCTCTCTGCTGCTACCATGGCTGCCATAGACCGCCCAATAGCACGAGCGATCTCTTTGGTAGCACGGAGACACACATCAGCGGTCCTCCTGAGCTCCATGATATCCTCAGATCTCACTTGCTCTTGCTCATTTAAATCTTTCAGCAGGTCAGCTTGGTATGCCTGTAACACTGCCATGGTGTTTAGACATGCACCAGCCTGACCTGTTGCCGAGTACCCCTTGCCCACCAGTGCTGATGTTGTGCACAACGGCTTGTAGGCCAGGGCCGGAGCCTTTAAAGACGAAGCCACACCGGGAGATAGATAGCTCGCGAGCATCTGTTTAACCCGGGGCATTGCTTTATAACCACGTCACGTCATATATATATATATATATATGATTGTTTTTAATTTAATTAAATATTGTTAATATTACAGCCTTTGGTGTAATTCTTGATGTCTCCTCATCCTTTTTCAAAAGTTGATAAGCCCATATATTTTCTAACTGGTGGCCAAAAGTTTGGAGAAATTAAGATTTAGCTAAATTTTTTGAAATAAGTCTCTCATGTTCAACAAGGCTGTGTTTGTTTGATCAAAAATACAGTAAAAACATTCATTTAAACATTTTAAAAAGTTTTTAATGTAGAATGTAATTTATTCCTGTAATGTCAAAGATGAATGAGTTCAAATATAATGACGTTTCACAATATTATTGTTGTTACTGTATTTTTGATCAAATTCAGCTTAAAGGAGCATAAGAGACTTCCGTCAAAAAACATTAAAAATCTTACTTATTCCAAAGATTTGGCCACCACTGTATATGACTATATAGTTAATACCTTTTTTTATTCACATTCATCTGTGCTTTTCCCCTCCTGTCCATTAACTTAAATTCATGGATTCAAATTGCTATTTATACAGCTTCGTATGAAATACATTTGAAATAATAATAATAATAATAATAATAATGATAATAATACAGTAATTACAGTAAATTTTAGCTCATAATTTGATTTTACCCGTTCCACTGTTTAACATGAACACTTGATTGTTTGCACTCAGAGGCTCATAAGCTTGTCTAAATAACTTTAATATTGACCCAATTTGTATTATTTGAAAAACTCAAAATTGCAGTATTATAGTTTAATCCAAACATTAAACATCACATCCTGACTAAATCTGCCACACTTATTAATCTAACTATAGTTTAGTAGTGGCTCTCTAAAGCAAAAATAAAGCAAAAGTAAAGAACTTAGAGACTTGTCCTCATTCGTGACTATTTATATACTTGCCATTAAAAAACTTTAGATGAATGTGAGCCTGAATTATTATTGACAGCGTTAGGAAGATGTATTAAGTCACTGGTTCATATATTTTTTATTTTTTTTCTCTGACTGACATCCTCATTTACATTAAAAATGAAAATGAAACTGCACAGACCTAAGCTAAATCTTATACTAATGTCAGTAATGTTCAGCCTGGAAAACGGAGTATTTGTGGACTGTTCATTCTTTAGAACAAATGAAAGGTAATTTTGGTAGTATGAATTCTACAAAATAAGATATTTACTTTGTATATCATATAGACAAGATGAGCAATGGCTCTCATTCTCACACACATATGCACATTTCTACATGATGACACTTAGAGTATAGAATTTATCACAAAGGCAATTAAGTTAACATATCACAAAAAAAGCAAAGAATGACGATTTCAAACAATATGTTTCAGATGGCACAACTGTGCAGATCTGGCACAACTTTTCAAAAAGAGAGTATTATACATTTTTCTTCCCTTCAAGCACAACAAAAACAAATAGGGAGAGGAAAAATATTAACAACATTTTTCTTCTTGCTGTCATAAATTTGACATTTGTCATTGTATTTGGGAGATGGTTTATTGATCTCAAAGGTGAAATATAACAACAGGGAACAGATAAAATATAGCAGAGATTTGTTTTATGTTGTTCGTTGGTGATTTCATTCTAACTCAAGTCTGGTTCACACTGCCTCTACAAACACCAGCAGAGTAAACATACTGATCCACCAACATACTCCACAACCACTGGGGTTATATTTATAGTCCACTTTAGACATTCTGCTTACTACATAGCATGTCAACTTGCACTCATTAATTTGCAACTATGTCCACTAACTCTAGTATTAGTAGGCCGTTTGTTGAGGCAGTTTGAACTATCTTTTAAACTTGTACAACAACAACAACAACAACAAAACTTGTCACACTGAACAGCCATCAAAGAGAAACCTATTTTTTCTATTTGTGATGTAGCCAAAAATAATGCTCCTCGTAGAACGATATGAGCCACATGAAGTTAATAAAGAAAGCAATGTGCTGTCATAAAAGAAAGGTCATGACATATCCGGGCAACCACCAAGACAATAAATGCCTGCCTTTAACATCAAAGACACACCGATGAGGCTTTTTCTGTTTTGCCATTATGCCCTTTGAATCATATCTGTATTTAAAATGAAAGCACTTTAGGATGTACATCATCATCAATCGTATTGTGTCTGTCTATACTCTCCAGCACATAATAAAACAAGACTTTGAACATCGGATGGGTACAACAAATCTGAGACAGAGGAGAGGCACATATCAAAGAGGTCTACTATACCTGGAGAAAGTTAACTACTAGCATTCCTATTCACCTTCATGGAGGGTTGTGGTTAGAAATTTTAGTAGTTAATAATAATATTAGTGAAATGTGTAACAAGTCTTGATACTAATTTTGATACTGAAGTTAAAAAAAAATAAAAAAAGTAATACACATGTTAAGTTGAGATGTAAACAGTGCTCTTTCCAGATATTGAATAGTTCACCTTACCTTTAAATATTTCTGAAGGATCATGGGATGCTTTAGACTGGATTAATGGATGCTAAAAATTCAGCTTTGCCATGAAAGGAATAAATTAATTGTAAAATATAAACAATTATATTAAAAAGTGTGTGTTTGTGTGTGTGTGTGGGGGGGTCTCCACAATTAGAACCAATTTTTTACTTCACGTGTTGGATCATCTCTTGTAAGTTGAGTGTAATTGTATATCACAACTATCCATTCTTCCTTATTCTTAGCACATACTATAGAGTCATGACTTTTTGTTTCCTCATCTCTTATCCTCATCATATTTGGGAAACAGCTGGATGGTGAAGGAATGTAAAGACTTGTGCTCTGAGGCATAAATGTGAGTTTCTGTGGGTTCATGCTCACACTGAGTCCCAGAATCCCGGCCCTGTTGTTAGACATTGAGCTTCAGCATCACACAGGAGTGCAAGAGTTCACTCTGCCATGTCAAAAAAAAAAAGCAAAAACCTTGGCATCTTTCTCCCAGGGATAACTCCAGCCTGATTCACACTCAGAGTCAAATGCTTATGGAAGTATTTCTGGCTATACCACCCTCACAGTTTTAGAAGCGACCTTGACCATCTGTTGAGGATTATTATTATCCTATTATATAACAGCTATTTACCATGAGTTCCAATGTAGCGCTCATACAAAAATATGCTTAAAGTTGAAATTAAACAGAGGTAGCATCAGATAGCGTCAGATTTAATGATTTAGTTTATAGCTGAATAGAACAGAAGAACTGTAGGCGGGTCACCTTTCACAGGAAATGAGCAAAAGTAAAGTGAAATGTAAAGTAGATGTAATTTAAGTATGTACTTCTAGTTCATATGTTTAATGGGACTTTTCACAACTTATTAATTCTGATGTGCTGCAAAGAGGCTTTCTCACTGTCTATTTCCAGATACACCAAATAAGCATTTACACATGAATAAAAAAATACTTTATACCTATTACAATTTGATCTTGTTTTCTCATTGCAACTTGCTACAAATTCAGAATGAGTCTTGTCTTTTAATTGATACTAACTCAGGTATCTTCACTGTGACCAAGAATATTGTGCGGTCATTGAAAAAAATGCACCAGGGTGAAATAAAGGTTGAACAAGAACAAACTCCTTCCTTCTTTCCTTGGCCAAAAGCTGAAAACATGTGTCTTCTATGTTACAGTTTATAATGCCGGGAAGGTAACAGTCCACAATGTTCCTTCATCTGTCATTTTTATTGATGCACATGTGGTCTGAATTACTTTCTCGAAACACGGTGCTATTTCGGCAGGGAGTACATTTACCACTGCCTAAAACACTCTGAATTCTCTCTCTTGACTGTCTTCTCTATTCTTATAAGCTATACTATACAGTTTTCTTCTGTTATGCAGTTTCTTCATTGTGCAAAGACATGCAAACTCTGAAGCAATATAATTTTTTTGCCTTGATTTTGCTCTGCTGCTTCTCAGCACCTAAAAGTGTCTCCATGAACACAGAGAATTAAGCTCTCAATGTTCAACATTCAATAGATTCTTTTGCAGCTGAAAAGGAAACCACAGAAATCAAAAGGTTCACTAATAATTGTTACATCGCTTTAACCATGTGCTCTGAAAAAAAGAAGAAAAAAGAGACTGAAGACTCAAAGAAACCAGTGAAAGGTTTAGGCATACACACACACACACACACACACACACACACACACACACACACACACACACACACACACACACACACACACACGTTTGTTTTTGTGAAAAGTGGGGACATCCCAAAGGCGTAGTGGTTTTTATACTGTACAAACTGTATATTCACCAACCCTACACCTAAACCTAACCCTCACAGTAAACTTTGTGCATTTTTACTTTCTCAAAAAAACTTATTCTGTATGATTTAAAAGTATAAGTCACCCTCTCCTTGTAATACCTGTGTCATACCCATTACATTATACAAAGTTGTGTCCTGATATGTAACAAAAACAAGAGCACACACACACACACACACACACACACACACACACACACACACACACACACACACACACACACACACACACACACACACACACACACATTAAAGTACAGACATTTATTTGTAATTCAAAGTAATTCTATTTGGTTATCCATTTTTTGGATAGCCATTGCTGCCTTTCTGTTGTTAATCTGTGTCTACAGTTTCCTCCAAAGGGATTTGATTACTATTGATTTGCTCACATATGTAAGTGAAATTTTCCCCATGAAAAGCATTTCTCTGATTTCCTGATGATTCTTTAAAATCTCTAGACATGGAAGTATCCTGATTCTAATGGTGTCTCAGGAACATACCTATAGAGCCTTTAGAGACCAAAGCAAAGGACTGAAACTGGTACAATGACCTATATAACAATCTGAAGACAAAGTCAAAGGGACATCAAAAGGAGTTCATCAGGGCCCAAGTGTTTATCCTGTGCTAATTTTGTGGTCTGTAACAAACACTGTTCTTTCTTTACACAGATTGACAGTGGAAGCATCAGCGCAAAGTTCTACCAGGAAGACTTAATGTCACATCACATTACAATTAGATCTAGCCAATCGGCACTCAACACGAGGAATATAAAAGCCCTCTACTCACACTTCATTGTGTTTGCAGATACTGCCATGATGTTTCCCTCCATCCTCCCCACCATTGCCAGGATGGCCCCGTCCATGAGGTATGCTCTGCCCTGCCTTCATTTTCGGCAGGAATAGCTGGAATCTACAACATCTGAATCAAGCTACAGATGGAGCCTACGCCAAAATAATTCTGTTCTTTGTATTGGTTTTGTAAATAAATACTTTCGCGTTTTTTCTTCACCTCCTGAGTCTTTCTGGTTGAACTTGTTTACCCATAGGTCTGCTTAGTGTAAAACTCAAAGGGCCACATTTTAATAATCTAAGCACATGGTCTAAAAGCACACGACGCAAGTGCACTTAGGGTGTGTTCAAATCCACATTTGCTAGTTTAATGACAGGAAATTTGGTCGGTGTGCCAGTCGCATGGTTCAAAATGGTTGTACCTATTCTCTTAATGAGTCATGGGTGTGCTTTGTGCATAATGTGCAAGAAAACCAATGAGAATCTCATCTCCCATTCCCTTTAAAAGCCAGATGTGCTCCTGCCATGGCGGATTAACTATTTGCACTGCAGAACTTGCAAGAGCAAAGACGGAACTCTTCTTATGAGAGGAAAGGTTCTGCTCATGCGCAAGATTAAAGTGTGGGATCTACTGTGTCAGTACTGAAACACCATCTAAGCTGTTCCCCATTCACAACGCACTGGGACAGCTAACCAATCATAACACATTTAGTTTTTCGGAAGATGACCTTCATCAAATCTACGAACTAATTGAGCCGTTTGTGCCAGGCTATGGAGAAACGTGTTGTAATAATGTAAATGATGTGAAAACCACCAAAAATGGCAGCATGTTCTAGTACACCCCCAAAACAAAATTAAGACTTTGTAAAACTGTATAATAGGTCCCCTTTAAACAATGTGGCATAGGAAGTGAAAAAGATAACTGCGTGGGGCTGAAACTAGCAAAAAACACTTGCGTTGTGCAAGTGGGGGATTGGGACAACATATGTTGAACTATTAACATGGCTTATAATTGGTTTGTGATTTACAGTCCATTGCTTAATCTTAAACAGCCTGGAGTGGCTGATAGCAGACGGAGGCTCTAAGCAAATATTCCAGTCGCTCTGAATTTGCTCCACCTCCCAATCCTTCACATGTTGATTAAGATTATACACACAGACTGAGACTCAGCCTGTGCTTGTGTCTTTGCAGTCAGTGGGCACCATGAGAGCTCTGTTAACTCAGCTACTTTAAAAAAGGTGAAGCCACAGGGCCAAAGACACTTCTGAACGGATGTGCAGGGACAGTGCACTAACCCGCTGAAAACCCTGTCTGTGGTCCATCTGACAGAAAACCGGGCATGTAGAGCCATTTGTATGATGTAGTGTCTATGCCAGTGTTTGTTTATGTATGTGCCAGTGAAATTTTGTGAGTAATATGAGACCCCCAAGGCAAGGATAAGATGGTAATGGCTTCTCTGAGTATTTCCAAAACTCAAAGAGACTCCCAAAGGGCCCTGGATCATGAACAGACAACTGTCATAACAAGTGCAGACGTCAGAGCCTTGTGTATTTTGAATATCTATGTTTTTATAAAGTTTTATAACTACAATCAAAATAGATATTTGAGTAGAAGAGCTGGGGGAATGAGTATCTGAAAGTCCAATACATAAACTTAGTGGCATAAACATTTTATCGGAATTCTGCATAAAGTCTTTATCCAATAATATGCAACATGCACACAAAACCTGAAACCTAGAGGAAAAATAAAACATATATACTGTGGTCACATTTACTTTATTTCACACTTATTTGGTGGTATACTGTCGTTTTTATCTTTCAGGTAGTGTCATGTCCCAATGCATCCCTGTCACAGTTTCAGAAAATTACCTGATCCTTAATTAAACAGTGATAAGGTGTTCTGTAAGTATATTACAAACAACCCAGTATCAGCCTATATTCAGGCTAAAACTTTGGGAATAAACATATCCTCAACGAAGAATTAGAATGTTTGGAACTGACAGCAGGTAAATTACATGAAATAAATATTCTGTCATCATTTATTCAGCCATGTTCATCCATAACTGTATGAATTTCCTCCCTCTCAGAATATAAAATAATATATTTTAAAGAATTATAAAATTAGATATTTTTCACAAAATTAGCCCCCATGAAATTTGATTAAAAAAAACTCTCTTTAAGTGTGATCACATTTTGTCGCAATTTCATGAGAAGTCACTTTCATACCAGCTAGCTTTTTGTTGGTCAATCTGTCAAATACACATGAATAACTTGAACCTGTAGTAAAATCTGCATTGGTATTTCTTTTTTTTTTTGCTTTCACGTGAAATTCCTGATTGCATTGATTGCATTTGAAATGATTTCTGTGTGAGATTCCACAAGTGAAAATTTCAAACAATGGCAAATGTGACTACATCTTTATAGAATATTATAATCTTTTGATGCCTAACTTAGCTAGTGTGAGGAATTAATAATTATTTCCTTCCAGTACGATGTTAAACACTGCAACCAGGCTGAGTCACTGAGTTTTTCTTTTTAGTTGCATCTTTTCAGTGAATTAGCTGATCCAATTCACAAATCCCAGATGGTTCACATGGAGCGTAAGTGCAGGGAAAAGAGCGATCAGTATAATTCTTTAGAATTTCTTATTTTGTGTTTCAGGAAATAAGAAAGTGAAAGTGATTTTTTTGCTCATGTATTGCATTAACTACTGTATACATGAAAAAACAAAAAATGTATTGTTCTTAAGCTCATGGGTTTTTCCAGATAATCATGGCTGATTATTGTTATGATCACAGTATCTTGCTTTGCAAGATCTCTAGCGTGTTATCTCTAGCGTGTTATCTTTCTAATTTCACATGTATAACACCCTATAATTTTGAAGGATGTTATGAAGGCATGCACTCCTAGGAGTTTGTGTTATTCACCCATGCTAAATGCTCTTACACCATCCTCACTCACATGAACTCCATCCCCGAATGACTCCACTAATAACGTAAAGGCATCTGTTATTTTTGCAACATTTCAAACTAATTTGACAAATTATGCAAAGCTGTTGAAATAATTCTTAATATAACTCTTTTTGACAACATTTACTTAGGAAAACGTATCTATTAGCAACTTAGTTTACCCATTTACATTTATGTCATATAACTAAAGCTGCTCCTAACTAAAGCAACTCCTTGTTTAAAATATGGTAGAACCAACACTTCTACCTCAAAAGACTGCTTAGAAAATAATCTTCCTGACTTGCCTCAATTCCTCAGCATATCCAATATCTCAGAAAAACTTGAAGTTGTAAGAGAAACTATGAACTCTCTTTTTTCTAGACACAGTTTCTCCTTTACGCTTAAAGAAGATTAAGGAAAACAGTCCAACACTGTGGTATAACAAGCACACTCATGCACCAAAGAGAGCAGTTTGGAAAATGGAGTGCAGCTGGAGTAAAACAAAACAAGAGGCATTTCATATTGCATGGAGTTACTTCTACCTACAGAAAAGCCTTAAGAACTGCTTACTTTTTGTCTTTATTAGAAGAGAACAAACACAACCCCAGGTATTTATATTTTATTCAATACAGTGGCTAAATGAAGGAAAAATAATGCATTCACAGGCACAGACATTTCCCAACGGCACAGCAGTAATGACTTTATGGAGACCATGTCAATGAGATGAGCCCTAGAGACAGATCCCATGCGAAGACCTAGTCAACTAGACAGCCATTTGCACAAGACCATGATAACCAGACAAGTCCTCTGCACAATCTGACTTGTGTTGCAGCTTGAAATTAAATCTGCACCATGTTTGTTTCGTCTGGAGTAGAAGCCTGGTTTCTCCCAAGGTATTTTCTTCATTTCTGTCACCGATGGAGTTTTGCTTTCTTGCTACTGTTACCTCTGGCTTACTTAGTGTCACAGTGTCTGGGTTGTGTCCCTGGGTTTCCACTAGATGTCCTCCTTTCTCACAGTGTCTGTCACCTTATCACTTCCTGTTCCCTTATTTGGTCACCTTCCTCCTTGTTGAGTAATTGATTGTTCCCCACCTGTCTCCTGTTCCCTCATTATCCTTCTGTGTATTTATACCCGGTCTGTCTGAGTCTGTGTGACGGAGTCCTTGTTTAATGTTTGAGAGTTAATTCATGTCCGTCGCTTCTTGCCTTGCTTTGCCTTGTCTTCATGTCTTATTTATGTTGGATTTGGATAATCTGGTTTTGACCCTGCCTGGACTGTTTACCCCTTTTGGATTTGCCCTGAAATAAACATCATACCTGCAAATGGTTCCCTCTCCGTGTTTTCTGTAACACCGATCGTGACAGAAGGACTCCGTCACACTAGAAACCAGCGGTATGTCGTTTTTCCGTTCCCCAGCCAAGATGGCGGAGCGGCGAACCAAGTATCTTAGGTTGACCGCCCTCCGCCAAGAGGGAAATGAAGTGGGTGCCCTGGCTCAGGTGTTCTGGTCCCTGGCCGAGGGCATGGGCTACAACGATGCGGCCCTTAAAGACTATTTCAATGGCGGGCTGGATGATCCAGTGTCTCAGGAGGAGATGGCGCAGTTAGAGACACTGGAATTCTGGGAATTTGTGCTCTACCTGCAGCATCGGCTTCGGTGGGATGCCCCAGCCACTCCTGTCTCTTCCGGCGGGGTGGTCGTCAGCCCAGCACCACTGCCCAGGATGGCTACCAGCCAAGCGCCAAGAGGGCCGCCAACCTAGCTCCACAGCACAAGATGGCTGTCAGCCCAGGGCCACAGCACAAGATGGCCGCTAACCCAGCGCCAATGCCCAAGTTGGCCACCGATCCAGAGCCACGGTCAAAGATGGCCGCTTATCCAGAGTCATGGCCCAAGATGGCCGTCAATCCAGCACCACAGTACTGGATGGCCGCCTGTCCAGAGTCAGGACCCAAGATGGCTGCTTGCCTAGCGCCGCCGCACGAGATTACAGTCACAGCTGACCCTCCGGAGTCGAGTCAGGCTCCTGTTGACCCTCCAGAATCGAGTCATGTTCCAGTGGACTCTCCAGAGTCGAGTCAGGTTCCAGTTGACCCTCCAGAGTCGAGTCAGGTTCCAGTTGACCCTCCAGAGTCGAGTCCGGTTCCTGTGGACCCCTCAGAGTCGAGTCCGGTTCCAGTGAACTCTCCAGAGTCGAGTCAGGTTCCAGTGAACTCTCCAGAGTCGAGTCAGGTTCCAGTGAACTCTCCAGAGTCGAGTCAGGTTCCAGTGAACTCTCCAGAGTCGAGTCCGGTTCCAGTGGACCCTCCAGAGTCGAGTCCGGTTCCAGTGGACCCTCCAGAGTCGAGTCCAGTTCCGGTTGACCCTCCAGAGTCGAGTCCGGTTCCGGTTGACCCTCCAGAGTCCAGTCAGGTTCCGGTTGACCTTCCAGAGTCGAGGCAGGTGCCTGTGGACTTTCCAGAGTCAAGTCAGGGTTTCGTGTACTCTCCAGAGTCAGGGTTAGTCACAGATGACCCTCCAGAGTAAGGGCTAGTCACCGATGACCCTCCAGAGTCAGGGCTAGTCACCGATGACCCTCCAGAGTCAGGGCTAGTCTCCGATGACCCTCCAGAGTCAGGGCTAGTCACCGATGACCCTCCAGAGTCAGGGCTAGTCACCGATGACCCTCCAGAGTCGAGTCAGGTGTTCGTGGACCCTTCAGAGTCAGGGCTAGTCACTGCTGACCTTCTAGAGTCAGGGCTAGTCACTGCTGACCTTCCAGAGCCAGGGCTAGTCACCGCTGACCTTCCAGAGTCAGGGCTAGTCACTGATGACCTTCCAGAGCCAGGGCTAGGTACCATGGACTTTCCAGAGACTAGGCTGGTCACCGTTGACCTTTCAGAGTCAAGTCAAGTCACTGGTGATTTTCAAGGACTGAGTCAAGTCACTGGTGATTTTCAAGGACTGAGTCAAGTCACCGGTGATCTTCATGAACAAAGGCAAGTCACCTCTGATCTTCATGAACAAAGGCAAGTCACCATTGATCTTCATGAGCAAATACAAGTCCCCAATGATCTTCATGAGCAGTGTCAGGCCAGCACCAATCTTCTGGAGTCCAGTAAGGACACCAGGGGATTACCAGAGTTTCGTCGGGACACCAGGGGTTTACCAGAGTTTAGTTGTCCCGTTGGTTTGGCCGCACGGAGGTCTGCTCTGCCTTGGAGGGCTCTGGTCCTGACCACATGGCTGTGGTGGTTTTCTGCCCCGCCCTGGGGGCCTTCCGCCCTGACCACACAGTTGTGGTGGTCTTCCGCTCCGCCCTGGAGGACTCTGGCTTCGACCACAAGGACGTGGTGGTCTTTTGCTCCGCCCTGGGGGGCTTCCGTCCTGACCACACGGTTGTGGTGGTCTTCTGCTCCGCCCTGGGGGGCTTCCGCCCTGACCACATGGCTGTGGTGGTCTTCTGCTCCGCCCTGGTGGGCGCCACATGATGTCCTTCATGGACTTCTGTTTTGTGTTTCTTGGTTTCTGTTATGTTTCTGTCTGTTCCCCTCAGTGAGTCTGGCCCTCCGTCCCTCCCCCTGAGCCTCCACCTGTCCGCCAGACTCCTGGTCTGTTTTGTGTCTGTCGTGGAGCGTCTGGGAGCCGCTCCGTAGAGGGGGGGTTCTGTCACAGTGTCTGGGTTGTGTCCCTGGGTTTCCACTAGATGTCCTCCTTTCTCACAGTGTCTGTCACCTTATCACTTCCTTTTCCCTTATTTGGTCACCTTCCTCCTTGTTGAGTAATTGATTGTTCCCCACCTGTCTCCTGTTCCCTCATTATCCTTCTGTGTATTTATACCCGGTCTGTCTGAGTCTGTGTGACGGAGTCCTTGTTTAATGTTTGAGAGTTAATTCATGTCCGTCGCTTCTTGCCTTGCTTTGCCTTGTCTTCGTGTCTTGTTTATGTTGGATTTGGATATTCTGGTTTTGACCCTGCCTGGACTGTTTACCCCTTTTGGATTTGCCCTGAAATAAACATCATACCTGCAAATGGTTCCCTCTCCGTGTTTTCTGTAACACCGATCGTGACACTTAGTTGCATGGGACACATAATTTTTGCAATACTATCAACTTGATTGCACAGACACTATTGAAAGAGAACTGAATTCACCTGAGCTAGACAATGAAAGCACTGAATCAACAATGAACTGCCTTTAACTGAAAAATAAAAGACTTTACTATTTCCCTTATTTTACAGCTGCTTTATAGTAGAACTGAATTTTGTTTGTATTATTGACAAACTATTTTTGATTTAGATTTATGATGGAATAAAGAAATGACTTTAGGTTCTCTTACGAGAGCTCTCTCGTACTGCGTCTTAGCTAAGACGCTACGGGAAAAGTCTCTTTTCACGAAATACTGAAGCAAAAAATTATCTTTAATTTTGTATTTTTGTAAAGCGCATTTGCAGCAGTACACAGCAATAGGCGAGACAGCTAGTTCGCTCATTGGCTTGTTCTGCGGCAACTGCACAGCCTATCGAGCGCAGGCTGATGCAACATCAGACCAATAAGTCTGATGTTCTTCTTGCCACTTCCCGCCGAAACGGGTGTGGCCCAACCTATAAAAGGAGCTCGAAAAGGCTGACTCACCTGATTTTTCATCTCTTCAGCGAAGCTCACGCATCGCTGGATCCCGAAGGAACCAAGCGCCTTCTGAGAAGCATATCAGCGTGACGGGCCATTCTGAAGCTGCTGGCCTTCGCCGCCTTCCACTGCCGTTCCTGCTGCGCTGTCCGGCGCCTATATCCTTTCAATTCTGTTATATCCAACTGTTCTTTATGTGTGTGTGTGTGTTCGCCTTGCGGCACACACTCGTAAAAGAGCTTGCGTCTTTTTTAAGATGCCTTCCTACGGCTCGTCAGAGCCCCACTCAGCGAGGGAGGCCGGTACGTCATCTGTGTCTCCTGCCTGGGTGAAGATCATGCAGCGCTCGCGCTCGCTGACGGCGGATGCCCTCATTGCGAGCTGTTGCCATGGTGACTCTGAGGACTCGCCTGGCCTTTTTCTCTGACCCTGCATTCTCCGCTGCGCTGAGGCGCCGTGAAAGCGCCACTTCCAGCGGATTCCGGAACCGTCTTCAGCTCAACCGAGCTCGCCGGTGGGCAGCGCCCGCTGTTTGCCGGCGCGTCGTCCGAGGAAGTCGATCTTAGGGCCACGTCGGGGGAAGAGGACACACGCTCTCTGCTAGCTTCGGGCAGTGAGGGCTGGGCGAGCTCCGAGGATCTCGCGCCTTCTGCTCAGAAGCCCAGCAGACAAGCTGACATCGAGAAGGAGCCGGGGCGAGTGCTCACGTTGGCCGCGACGAGTCTCGGACGCGAGTGGTCTGCACCAGCGTTCCCCTCTCTCGTTCCCGGCTGGATGGTATTTTCCTTTCGGATGAGCGTACTTCTCAAAGCCCACCTCATTTCTTCCTGAGCTTCACGAAGAGGTGGCGAAGGCTTGGAACGCTCCATATTCAGTGCGAACTCGTTCGTCTTTCTCACTAGCATTCTCCACACTGGATGATGCTAAAAACAGGAACTACCAGTCACTTCCGCCGGTGGAACAGGCGATAGCGACGCACCTTTGTCCGCCCTCTGCTGGGCAAAAGCAGTGTTGCCATCTAAAGCCTGCTGTGTGACACTGCGTCTGCACTTCTCACGATGGCTGCTTCATCGAAGCGCAGGTGTACGAGTTCCGCTGTGGCCGAGCTCTCACCCAAGCGCGCAAAAACCGTTATCACGGCTACCCAGATATTTCCTGAAAAAGGTGTAATTTCTGGTGTCCCGGCCACGGCCGATGGTGCTATAAATGTAGTGACGATGCCCACTGCTCAGTGCCCATCTCCACATATAAGCACAGCCCTTCACACAGGGCTCGCGCCCATAAAAGCGACTCAAGTCGATCACGCGCACTACATAGTAAACGTGCCCACTCCTCAGTGCCCACAATCACTATGTCACACGCGTCATGTGGTTTCTGTAAAAACAAAACCCGTGCACGTTCGTCCGGCCACGGCCGATGGTGCTATAAATGTAGTGACGATGCCCACTCCTCAGTGCCCATCTCCACATGTAAGCACAGCCCTGCACACAGGGCCCGCGCCCATAAAAGCGACTCAAGTCGATCACGCGCACTATATAGTAAACATGCCCACTCCTCAGTGCCCACAATCACTATGTCACATGCGTCATGTGGTTTCTGTAAAAACGAAACCCGTGCACGTTCGTCCGGCCACAGCCGATGGTGCTATAAATGTAGTGACGATGCCCACTCCTCAGTGCCCATCTCCACATAAGATCGACTCAGATCGGTCACGCGCGCCACATAGTAAACGTGCCCACTCCTCAGTGCCTGCATACACTATGTCACACACGGCGCGTGGTTTCTGTAAAAGCGAAACCCATGCACGTACGCTCTGCCCAGGCAGACAGCGAGTCGAAAGTGGTAAATGTGCACGCTTGCAGCCCACAGTTACTCGCAGACATCACGAGTCCCACGGGACCCGCTCAGCCCTCCCCCAATCGGTTAAGCACCGGGATGGGGTCAAGGACGAGCGATCTGCCCGCTGTGATCAGCGCGCTCCCCGCCTCAAATGCCACAGGCGTAACGCCCATGGTGCAGCGCACCCAAGCGCCGCCGTTGCCCAGTCAACAGAGCGCGCTTCGCATCCAGCCTTTAGCCATTCATGCAGATGCATGGTCAGCGCTTCCAGGGGTTTCGGATTGGGTGCTAGGCATTATAAAGAGAGGCTACTCGCTACAGTTTTTTCGACGTCCTCCGCGCTTTTTAGCGCGCGTCGAAACTACGGTCAAAATAGAAGTAGCACACATACTTCGGGCCGAAATATCAAAACTGTTGAGCAAAGGGGGCTGTAGAGCCTGTGTCTCGAGCTCAAAGCGAGGGGGGGCTGTACAGCAGATACTTTCTGGTGCCCAAGAGAGACGGGGGTCTCAGGCCCATACCGGATCTAAGACCGCTGAACAAGGCATTGATGAAACGCAGTTTCAGAATGTTTACGACCAGGAAGCTCCTCGCGCAGATTCGCAGAGGGGACTGGTTCATGTCAATAGATCTGAAGGACGCGTATTTTCAAGTACAGATAGCGTCAAGTCACAGGCGATATTTGAGATTCGCCTTTGAGGGCCAGGCATATCAGTTTACAGTCCTGCCGTTCGGCTTGTCCGCGGCTCCTTGTACGTTTACGAGGTGAATGGATGCAGCGCTCGCTCCTCTCAGACTCAGAGGCATGCGAGTGCTGAATTATTTGGACAACTGGCTGATTCTGGCTCGATCACAAGCAGAGCTCGTGGAGCAGAGGGCCGTTTTACTCGATCACCTCGAGAAGCTCGGTCTCAGTGTCAATTGGGCGAAGAGTTCGCTGAACCCCAGTCAGACGATTCTGTTTTTGGGTATAGTTCTGAACTCGTGTTCCATGACGGCGCACCTGTCACCACAGCGCGCGTTGGGCATTCGGCGCGAAGCGCCCTTATTGGTCTGATGTTGCATCAGCCTGCGCTCGATAGGCTGTGCAGTTGCCGCAGAACAAGCCAATGAGCGAACGAGAACAATGAACGTCTCGCCTATGGCTGTGTACTGCTGCAAATGCGCTTTACAAAAATACAAAATTAAGGATAATTTTTTGCTTCAGTATTTCGTGAAAAGAGACATTTCCCGTAGCGTCTTAGCTAAGATGCAGTACTCGTTCGCTCTTCTAGAGAGAACCGAGGTTACGTTTAGTAACCGAGTACGTTTTCTATTTCACACTCTTTATCATTCATTTCCAATAAAATTGCATACTTGATGGCTGCTTTTCCAATAAAATTGATTAAATTCCTTCTTTTTTTCATTTTGGCTGCTTACAGTCTATTAACACTGTCTATTTACACTGTTTCACATGGTGGATTAAGCTTCACATCTTATACTCATGATGGAGTGGTATCATAGAGAGAAACTAGAGAGAACACGCACGCATGCACACACACACACACACACACACACACACACACACACACACACACACACACACACACACACACATATATTATAAACACATGTTTTTGTGAAAAGTGGGGACATCCCATAAGCATAATGGTTTTTATACTGCACAAACTGTATATTCTATCGCCCTACACCAACCCTACCCCTAAACCTAGCCCTCACAGTAAACTTTGTGCATTTTTACTTGCTCAAAAAAACTCATTCTGTATGGTTTATAAGCGTTTTGAAAAATGGGGACATGGGTTATGTCAGCATAAGTCACCCTCTCCTTGTAATACCTGTGTCAAACCCATGTCATTTTTCAGAGTTGTGTCAGGGCCTGATATGTCACAAAAACAAGAGCACACACACACACACACACACACACACACACACACACACACACACACACACACACACACACACACACACGCACACACACACACACACACACACACACACCCTCCTGCAATTCTGCTTTGCCTCTGCCTTTATAACACTGAAATATAGACAATAAAATTTGATCATCCTAGATAATTATACCTAATTTTAATTATAGAGTGTGTACTTCCTGCTAAATCCTAAGTGGGTGTGCAAGACTGTATGATACAAAAGCATTGGCCAAAAGAAAAAAACGACAGACCTCAGCTCTGTTTCACTATATGACATCTCTGAAATTATGTGGAACAGTCACTGATTGTAGAAGGTCAGATAATATTTTTACAATCTGCCGTTTTACAATCTGTCATTCACACAGGCAAAGGAAATTAATAGTCCTTCCTATTCTCTAACAGTAACTTCATTTGTTTGTTAATGGCACAAGATGCCTAGCAAGTATACATACTATAAACATGCTGTGTAGGGGAAATAGACTACCCAGGGAATCTTTCTGCCATCTAATATTTTCTCTATATATTGCAAAATGACATGGAAGTCAGTCCTAACCAGGTATATGTATGTGTGTCAGTTTGGGGATGCCTAGAGAGATGTCAGAGGTCAACAGATGTCTGTTAAATTTGAAAGTGACGTGACATACAGCCAAGGATGGTGACCCATACTCAGAATTCATGCTCTGCATTTAACCCATCCAAAGTGCACACACACACAGCAGTGAACACACACACACTGTGAACACACACCTGGAGCAGTGGGAGGCCATTCATGCTGCAGCACCCAGGGAGCAGTTGGGGGTACAGTGCCTTGCTCAAGGGCACCTAAGTCGTGGTATTGCCAGCCCGAGACTCAAACCCACAATCCTAGGGTTAGGAGTTAAACTCTCTAACCACTAACCACTAGGCCACGACTACCCTGTTTCCAGTGAATTCACTCTATCCATCCCAGTGGTTTTATTAGTGGTTTGGAACATTGTTGATGTATTTGAGTTATAAGCTTGCTTAACCTTTGTATTCTATTTAGACTGACTTGACACTCCTATAAGAAATAACAACACAGGACAGTTAAAGCATGTCAAGCAAGTTGAACTTTTGTTTTTAAATTAATTTCCATAAGTTTAGCAAACATCCTTTAAGTGTTATTCTTTAATGTTAAATTGTGCAGTAAAAAAATTACATTTTGTTATCATTCATTCATCTTCATTTTGTTCTAAACCTATATGACTTTGTTTTTGTCCATATAATAAAAGTCAGTATGATTTGACGTTCATTGGACCCAAGCATGCTGCAAAATATCTAAAAGAAATTCATACAATTTTGGAATCACACAACGGTGAGAAAATAATGACAGAATTGTGATTTTTGGGAAAACTATCCCTTTAAATATAGTTTTTGAGATATTTAAGTGTCCTTATATAAGGGTTAAAGGTAAAGTTTTAGTATTGCTAACAATAATGACCTGGGCAATGATATTCAGAAGAAGTAGAGAGAGGAGGACAGGAACATATTTAAAGAATGTGTGTAATTGGTAAGACTGAATGTGCATATACTCATTATCTGAGCTCTGTCAGTAACCATCCTTAAAGGGTTAGTTCACCCAAATAGCAAAATTATGTCATTAATAACTTACCCTCATGTTGTTCCAAACCCGTGAGACCTCCGTTTATCTTTGGAACACAGTTTAAGATATTTTAGATTTTAGATATTTTAGGAGGTCTCATGGGTTTGGAACGACATGAGGGTGAGTTATTAATGACATAATTTTGCTATTTGGGTGAACTAACCCTTTAACTATGTGTCATTCAGACCCTCTTATAAGCAATTATCCTTTATTTGTATATTATTGAAGAGTAGTACAGATTAATTAACATTTAAGTATCCAATTTTAAAGATTTTTAGTTTTTATGTTTTTTTCAAAGACATTCTTCAAGGGCTTACTGAGATGACTGAAACAAAGTTTTTGAGAGGAGATTTAGCTCAATGAAACTGCCTATTCGGTAATTAACCCAGGAAATAATATTTTTTTTAATCAAGGCCCATGCAGAATCACTCCAATGAGGTGATTCTGAGTAATGGCAGTAGGGCAGCAAAGGCACAATGCTGTCCACCCCTGCAGCACGTGCTCAGAAACGACCCATAATCCTCATTAGGGTCTGCTTAATAACTACTTACAATTCAATGGGGATCTATTATCAGTCATTAAACACAAGGTCTTGTGTGTG
This sequence comes from Carassius carassius, assembly GCF_963082965.1. NCBI lineage: Eukaryota > Metazoa > Chordata > Actinopteri > Cypriniformes > Cyprinidae > Carassius > Carassius carassius. Next base: position 17,311,140 of record NC_081765.1, read on the forward strand.
ACTAATTGGATTTATTTCTGTGATAAATAGGAAAACGAAATTTGTTAGCAGAATTTATTGTATAACTGTAAACGAGAAGAAGCTGATTCATCAGCTGCATCTATTCCACAATTAAAATGCTTTGGATAGCTGGATTGCTTACAATTCTTTTATGCATTTAAGAAAAGGAATCTAAAATGGTGTCATACTTATTCTTTGTGTGTAAATGGAAGTTAATATGGAACAATGGAAAACATAACAAATAGAACAAATATCATGCTGGCCTCACCAGATCTTTTTTACTAATTCTCACTCTGACCTTTTTTCCCTGCTTAAATAATTGTTATTATTTTTTTTTTAGGTTGCTTGTTTTTTTTTGGTGCAAATTTAGCATGATAATTCAACTATTTAGCTGTAAACAGCAGTTTCAATAACACTACATCCAACAACCTTTTGACGCTGATTCTTCAAAAATCATATGGTGTAACTTCATAAATCAGTCTATTTTCATAACACCACATACACAGAGGCCATCAGTAACATTTTAATATAAGTTATAAGCTTCAACTTGCTTCAACTTGTTAAGGTCAACATGAAATAGAAATTCACCCTGTCTAATTTCTAAATGCATGATATAGACTTATTACGAATGATTCATCTATAAAACAACAGATGGACAGAACTGAGTCCCCAAATGTATTTCTTTATCCACAATCTGTTTGGCTCGCATTCATGTTACAATACTGTTGATACTCTGTTGATACTTCTGTTATGTCACTTCTGTTATGTCATGACTTTAAAGGCAAACAAAAACACTTTGCTCCTAATTTAGAATGAATATTACAGTGCAAATATCCAAACATTTTTTATGATACTTTAATGATAACTTAGAGGGTTAGGTCTAGGAAAGCTTAATCTATGGTCTAATCTAAAAACAATCCCAAATCTAACTAGAGTGTATGACCCTTCCCATTGTGTATACAAATAGTAGCATAAATTATATTGCTTTGAAATTCACAAAGAAAGCAACAATAAACAAACTTTAGTGAAGGAGACATAACAGACTAAAGAGATGCTATAAAACTGAGAAGATCAGAAGATCAAAAGAACAACAGAGCAAAATCATAAACAGCACAAGTGTTCAAAGGTTTTGAAGTTTCTCCATTTTGTATGTTTTGTTATTTTTGTCAGTAGTATATTATGCAGAAGGGTTCTGAAAGCAAGTCTTTTCCCCTGAGCACAGAGTGTTAATCTCCCTCTGCCTGTGTTAATTGCCCGTTTTATGACAAACCAGGCCAAAATGCAGGAGAACACATGCTTAGATTTACATGCTGTTTACAAACAGATGTCTGAGCAGAGACTAAATAAAAGCATATTCTGTCCTACGCAAATGACTTTAATCAAGAATTTAAAGCAGTTTTAATCTAAAAACAAATGTCTTTATGGCCCCATTCACACTGCAGGCAAAAGTGGCCCAGATCCGGGGTCAAGTGACCAGGTCAGACTTCTTCAGAGGTAGTGTGAACACTCAAATCTTGCCCAGATCTGATTTTTTCCAATCAGATTTAGACCACATACATATGTGGTCCTGAATCAGACCCAGATCTGAATTTTTTCAATGTGGCCGCAGTGTGAACAACCAAGGCGGATTTGATTCACAATTATGCGCCGGCGAGTTAGCCCTAGACACAACAGACACAGACAGTAGCATTAAAAACTTGACTAGATATGGAGAGCAGCGATGGAGCGAGTCAGTGGAGGGAGAGTGAGGTCTTAGACCTAATTAGTATATAGGGAGATACTTCAATTCCATCTAAACTAGAAGGATGCTACCATAACCACTCCGTTTTTGAAAAAATAGCACACGAAATGAAAGTACATGGACACAGGAGAACGTGGCTGGAGTGCCATAGGAAGGTGAAGAGTCTTAAAGGTAAACTTAAGGAAGCAAATGATTCTAACAACCGAAGCGGTTGTGGTCGCATCACCTGCCCACCACTCCTTGCTTCGTCTATGCATCCAGACCTCTGTAATGAATTAGCCGTAAACTCGCAAAAGGCCAAAATAGCCAATTTTGGTCTCTTTCTCTTCGTTTTTCTTCTCTTCAGCACTTGCTCATTGCTCATTAATGTTACGGCTTCCATTACACAATTTTTTTTAAATAGAAGCGAAAATGCTTACGTCCTCCATAACCTCCTGAACTTTAGTGCTACGGTGTGCTGCATCTGATGTCATTGTTATTGTTCTTTTGCACATGTGGGTTAGATTGAAACCTCAAACAGTTCACACTGGAATCAGATATAGGCCACATTTTAAAAGGTAATGTGAACAGCCAAACAAAAAATCGGATCTGAGCAAAAAATCTGAATTGCGCATTAAGATTTGCGGTGTGAAACTTGTTTTGAGCAGTGTTTTGTAGTAGGCATGGATTAATTTTGTATAGAATTTTACTAAGATCATACAATGCTTTCTAAGTATAGATTTCTGAATTTATTTATTTATTTATTTATTTTTTAAATCATGCATTTTATATGGCACAAAAAATTGGCCTTGTGTTAAGTTTGCCTCCACATCTCAGAGTGTGATTAGATTTCCTTATAATCTTATGACTTCCTGTTGCATCTCAATCCAAGACAAATTATTCAAATGTCCGAAATCTATGAGGCCAATTTAGATTTACCGGGAAAGAACTCGATTGTCTGATTAAGCTAATCTAAATTATGAGGTGAGCTTTCATGTTGTAACTGTTATACGTATGTCAGCTGATTGAAAATCTACACTGATTGCAAATGTCCAAAACAAAACCAAATGAAATGTTAGCTATGTTTAACATCCTATAGAGAAATTTTAGATAAAAATCTAAATATTTTCATTCAAATAATGCCTTATGTGCAAGTTATCTTTACCATCCTCCACATCCACGATCAAGATGTTAATGTAGATTTACAAACTGTAAAGTAAAAAACAGATGCCTGATAGTCTGACTCAACCTTCTGACTATACACAGAACACTTCATGTTAAATGATAGCTGGCTCTAGGCACAACTGTGTATGCCACTCTCTTAGCTAATTCTTAAAGAAACAGTTCACCCAAAAATTAAAACTTATTAAAAAAACTAAACAGCATTATTTACTCACCATAATGTCACTGTATACTGTTATTTTGTTCTGAGGAACAAAGAGGTAGAAACTGAAGAGTTTGAATCATTCTTCAATCAATTCCTCATAACTGTCCAAGAAAAGTACATCAGTGTCATTAATAGCAAATACAGTATGTAACACTTTATTTCAATAGTATACTTTATACATTTTACTAGCTATAAGCAACTTTGAAACTACATGCCAATTAACTTTCCTAGAGACCTATTATAGTATTAGTAGATTTTTAGGTTATAGTTAGGGTTAGTGTTAGAGTTAGTAGAATAAATTGACATGTACTTTCAAAGTTGCAAAGTTACTTATAATCAGTATAATGTGGATACTATATGGACAGTCTATGAAGCTCTTGCATTGAATTTGTAAGTGAGGGGTCAGGCCATCGGCAGCAGGGTAATCAATGTCTTGCTAATGCTGGTAGTCAGTGTAGAGACCTGAGCAGAGGTGCAATGGGAGAGAATTTCCTGAGGTTAAAAACAATTCAAGCAGCAACATTTTGGATGCGCTCTGGGGGATGTTTGGCAGATGCTGGTAAGCTGTAATGAAGGAAGTTGCAAGGTTGCACAGGCTGGCCGTGAAATAACTAGGGCCTTGATAGGAAGTAGTGTTCAAGGAAGGGCTTTATTTTTTCTTTGGTACTTTTCTGTCCTGCTAACACCAATTGCAGGTGAGGCCACATGGGAGCAGTCTGAGGTTAAGTGCCTTGCTCAAGAGCTCAATCCAGACAAAGGCTCCCGTACCTGGGCTCAAGCTATCAACCTGCATGTCAGCCCAGATAAACCGATAAATGGAAGGTGAATCAGAAGGGGTTAACACAAAAAAATATTCACATTTTGTAATAAGATATATTTGTTTCAAATAATGTTATTTTAAACTTCAAAACAAATATATATATATATAATATATATATATATATATATATATATATATATATAAATGGTGCTCCTACATGGGAAGAACCTGATGTCTGATGTTATACAGCAGGTAATAAGTTTAAGTGTCTTCATCCAGGTGCTGACGAAAACAATTATATTTCTTTAATTGAGTGACATCCAGTCTTATATGTTTCTTGCCCTCTTTGAAGAGCTCTTGATCTCTGTCTGGTTATTCATTTCCTTTATTGCCTCCCTCTGTCCTCTGTTGCCGTTTGCACCATGATCCATTTTTCTCTCCCTCCTTCATTTTCTCTTGATCTTGATTTCTTTGTTTTGCCCTTTTTCACAATGTCTGAGCATGAACGAAAACTTCCACCCGCCCTATGTAACAGTGAACTGACAGTACTCGGGTCCCTCCATAGCCGCCCCCTTTTTCATTAGCTAGAACAAAATCCTGCAGAACAGAATTCATTAAGGACAATCAAACACAGCTCCTCTGGGGACATTTAATGCGACTTTCATTATTAACATGATCATTATTATTAATATGCAACTGCAGGAAGCATCTGTGTAATGTGCGCCCACCACAATATTGAATGCTTAATTATGTGTTGGAGGCCAACTGTGGCGATATGACTCCAGGTTTGGTCTGGTTGGAGGTCTACTCTCTCTCTCGAGGAAGACACACACCCACAGCAGATTAAAGAGAAAAATGAGCTATTTCAAATTCTTGGATTATGCTAGAAGAGAACAAGCCAAGTATGAGCAGTAAGTATTATTGGTGACATAACTTTAGTGGGATGCTGTGAGTTTGAGGACATGACAGCAGAGTTCAGTCTTCCCAGTGTAGACACAATTTAGTTGTGAAGAGTAGGAAAGTTGTTTAGAGTACCTCAGAGCTGTCTGACTGATTTTCAAGTCTACACTTTACTGTCCTATAAAAAAATAAAATTAAAAACAGCAAAGTATTAAAAAAAAGAAACAACTACAACAAAAGCAGCTTTGTGCAATTAAGATCCAAGTAATGCAATCAATGTGTCTAAATGTATTCTTAATTGATTTATTGTTCAAAATAATTTGTACATTATCAGTATTGAACAATATAGTACATACAGTATTTTTGTCTATTTCTAATTTCTGATAAAAAATATATAATTTCACTAAGTGTTCTATTCCAATGCATTATCACAAACATTATAATGCATTTCATTGTATAATGAAAATTGAATAAAAGCTATTAAAATGAAAGAATTATCAACATGCTGAATGTTCTTTTTTTATGTTGTTATGATTATATATAGCATACTACAAATGGACCCACTTTATATTAAGTGGCCTTAACTACTATGTACTTACATTTTATTTAATAATTTAGTACAATGTACTTATTGTGTACATACATCTTTTTACATTGTACTTATATTTAAAAAAAACCTACATGTAATTACATCTGTATTTAATTTCTGTAATTACATTTATAATTACACTGTTGACCCATACTTTACACCTTAACCCACCCTTAAACTTATCCATACCTCCAACCCTCTCCCTAACCTTACCCCTATCCCACCTCAATAGCAGCAAAAGTGTTTTACAATACAACATGAATACAATAAGTACATTGTACTTATTTTTTTATGTAAGTACATAGTAGTTAAGGCCACCTAATATAAAGTGGGACCAATTAATCTCAAAGTACTCCCTTATTTAGTACACCATGACAAATAAAGACAGGCCTAACAATAGGTCTGGATGTCTATTAGAACATTTTCTCATTCTAGCACTTGAATCAACTCAAAGCAAGCGAGTCTCACTGTGTCACAGAAGATGGATTGCTCTGACACATAAAGACAGGTCATTAAAATGATGGACAGCTCAGCCGGAAGTCGAAGTAAAAATGGAAAGATGATGGCATTAGGCACTCTGTGAACAGACATCTTGCACAGTTGAACTCACGACTTTTTTTCTTCATAGCTAGTGAATACACTCATTCGGTTTATTAATAGATTCGCTTAGCTGGCTGAAATACATCTGATAGTATATACTAATAAAAACTTCAGATTTCACTGCATCCACTGTAAAACCCTGCCAAACACTGTGACTGATATGATCTGTTGATTGATGTTTATACAGTACATGTAGCATGCTTGACCTGCATCTGAACTTGAGTCCATTACACAAAAGTTTGAGAAATTGCCTTTCCCACTAGAAAACGCGTCAAATCCTGCTCATTACTGGGCTGCTCATGTTTCAACTCTGTGATCTGCAGCTTTTGATGCCCTCAGGCCGCTTGTGAAATATATGCAAGCTATAAGACGTGAGTTTGTGAGCACTAGAGCATGTTTCAGCGGCTGTTTCTGAACATACATACTAGAGCATTACCTCTATTTTCCAGGTTTGGTGAGTAGTTTAACATCCTATAGAGAAAGAAAAATCCCCAGTGTCGCAAATGTCTAGTCAGTGGAGTGTGACAATAATCTCTGTAGATCTACAGTGGTCGTACTTTAGTCACCAGTGAGGGTGTTTAGTCAGTGTGCAGTTGTACGACTGCAGGGGAGAGATGCTTTCTTGACAGGTGCGGCACAAAACTTGCTTTTATTGGAGCTGAGGAAATGTTAGTCTATGGAGAGAAGGAAAAATAATGAGAGCAGAGAGAAGACCAGAAAAGTGTGTCACTCTGATGGCCCGAGGGGAGAGGAACCAGCTCTCCATCTCTCCAGATCCATCTATCCATCTCTACCAAGAACCTACATGCTAAAGCTAATACGGTTCTCAATGTCATTCATTCCCATCTGGAATTAACTGGAAAGCATTCAACCCAGCCCCATGATTTTTATCCTTCCTTCATTCCTGATTTCATATTGGGAGCATATTAACTTAGATTAGATTATTATTATTATTATTATTATTATTATTATTATTATTATTTTCAATATTGACTACATCCCCAAACCATTTCTTAGTATAGTTTATCTGTTTATCTGTTATAAATAGTGTTCAAATGTTTAAACGAGTTCCATGATTGATTTTATTTTCTCTTTCTTATTTCTTATTAGGAGTAAATGAACATAAAATAAATAAATAAATAAATAAATAAATAAATAAATAAATAAATAAATAAATAAATAATACGGTAACACTTTATTTTACGGTGTCCATAATACAGAGTAATTACCTCATTAAGTACTTAGTAGTAGATGGTGTAATAACATGCAACAAAATGTACTTAATATGTAACTAAGTTATGGAACAGCATGTACTTACAGATTGTAATTATGCACATGTAATAGGCAGCAACTGTTACACTTATGTAACAGGGCGAGTCCATTACACAGCTACCTACTGATGTAACAAAAGATCTTGTTACATATGTGTTACATACGTAATTATATAAAATGCACTTAGTACTACACAATGTAACAACAAGTACATTGTGTTACTAAGGTGTGGAAAAGCCTCTGGTTACATAGGGTAACTTTGTATGTTCTGTAGGCTGCTACACGTATGAAAGGGCAAAGTTGATTACACAGCTGTTGGTGTAACAGGGTGATCCAGATCTTTTAAAATATTTATTCTCACAAAACACTGCTACATCAGAAGAGCAGAATTCTTGCCACAAATCATTGCAGCTAACATAGGATCTGCATGAGCACAGACAATCCCAACAGAAGGTAAAATGGTAAAACAATAGCTTCTCTTCCTCTTCTTTCTATATCAATTGATATGAGCTGCATAGATGGATGTAAGTCAGATGTGAATGAATCAATGGCTTACAACCCATCAAGTTCTGTAGTAGGCCTATGTGTTGTACTTTAGTTCGTACCTTGCCATCTTAGTTTGAATTAACTTGTCACATCTTAAATACATGTGCTAGCTTCCTAATGACATTCAAATTACAGAATATTACATGGGACAAGCATAAAATAAAGTGTATCAAGAGTGTACTTAAGTGTACTTCATAATGTATCTACATACCTTATCCATCTGTAACGTTGTTTAAATCGACTCACTAGTTCACAGTTTAAATACATGCACTAGCTTTCTAAATACATTTAAATTACAGAATATTACACTGGGATAAGCTACGTAAAATAAAGTGTATCAAGAGTGTACTTAAGTGTACTTCATAATGTATCTACATATCCATCTGTAACGTAGTTAGAATTGACTCACTAGTTCACAGTTTAAATACATACACTAGCTTCCTAATTACATTTAAATTACAGAATATTACACTGGGATAAATTACTTTAAATATTCATGAGCAAAACACTTAATTTTTTTACATTTATCTGACACTTTTATCCAAAGCAGCTTACAATTGCTATATATGTCAGAGGTCGCACGCCTCTGGAGCAACTAGGGGTTAAGTGTCTTGCTCAGGGACACATTGGTGTCTCACATTGGTGTGGATTCATACCTGGGTCTCTCACACCAAAGGCATGCGTCTTATCCACTGCACCAACACCACCCCTTGTGAATAACACTTGTGCAATCAACTGTGCGCTAAACAGAGCGGGATGTGGAAAAAAATGTAATACACGCGAACCTTAAGGCCCGGTTTCACAGGCAGTGTTTAGATTAAGCCAGGAATAGGCATTAGTTCAGTTAGGACATTTAAGTAGCTTTTATAAACGTTTACTGGTGTGCATCTTGAGACAAAACAATGGCACTGACATATTTCAAGATGCATCAGTGCAAGTTACTTTCAGTTAAAACAGCTCAAACATGCATTTTAGCCTAGAACTAGCTTAAGTCTTGTCTGTGAAACCAGGGAATCCACCTGCCTATCAAAGCATTGATGGAAATGAATGATGTGAGCAGATTTATACATTTCAAAACCTTTATTATTAAGCTTTAAAACAATGGAACACTAGAATAGAATGGCTTTTAATACATTGCTAAGCAAAACATATTACTTAAACACATTTACTTAAACATATTAACTTAAACACATTTTAAGTGCATTCTAACATAGTCGAACTGCTTGTGAAACTAATTAAATGAATAAATAAATAACAAAAATAGCCCCAATATAAAACTATAACATTATTATACTAATAAATATTAAGGGGCTTATCTGTATTTGTACTTGATTTGCAGAAGCTTGCCTTTAGCTTTTAGCTCTTCAATTTTAGTGCTGACCTCTGGAGTCATTGACTCCGCACAACGCTTAGAGTAGTCTAAAAGCTTCTCTTTTTTGAGGTTAAATGGTGGAAGGCTCTTTAAGAATTTTGGACTTATTTCTGAGGATAAACAAGAAACATGGGAGGAAAGCCCAACAACATTCTAGCAAATTGAATATTTACAAATAAATTAGAATAACGACTCTTTTACACATCTGTTTTAACCATTGTTTTTGTTCATTTTGAGGTAAATGTGATGTAAATTCATATATTCTTATTCATTAACTTATGAAATATATAAATAAGTTGTTAAGCCTAGGCAGGTGTACCAAGTGATAAACATTTCAAGAGATAAGAGCAAGAGGAGTCTTGATGCATTCCCTTTGCTGGAACATGGCCTGCTTTTGTCATGGTCTGAGCAATATTTGTGTAAATTGATACACAGGGCTTTCATATAGCACCTTATCTAAAAAGAATAATAATGACCCCAATTGCAAAATGGTTGCCAACCACAGATATACTGTTTAAAGTGCCTCTTGCCAATGCCAGAGGATGACAGTGCTTCTTTTTACTCTTCTTGTGGGGTTTCTTCATTTTGGAGAATGAAGTAGATGAAAGCAAGGACCTGGAGGTGGAGCTGGAGGTGGAGCTGGAATCATCTGAATCCCGGGATTTGTACTTTTTGGATTTTCCTGCCCCCCAAAAAACATTATAAAAATTATAACATTATAAAATCTACTTTTTGTGTGAACTGATTTTCATTGTTAATTTTTATTTTTATTGAATTTTTTAATTATTATTATTAAGTGCCTTCACACCATAAACAAGCCTCAACTGCCACCCAAAGAAAAATACATTTTACTTTGTATGTATTTGAGCTTAAATTAGCATGTGTGCTATCTCCTGACAAAGATCTATAGCAGCATGCACAATTAGTTTAGTTTGATCAAGTTCTTTAAAGGGTTCATGAAAAGGGGGAATCAAATTTTCATTTAAATTAGAATTAAAAGTAATACAGAGTGGCTCAGGTACAGTAATTGACAGTAATGGTGCAACATGCAAGTAAACATGTTAGTTATAATGTGTAATCTGTGATCAATGGTTGTTCTGATATGTAAGGACTACTTTGCTGCTAAATTGTTTTTGATGCTTTACTTTATACATATGTAAATCAAAACAGTGGTCCACTTCACGTTGTTTAATACAGAAATCTTAGTAACAAACTTGTATAACTAGAACTTTAAAAAGTGGACCTCTAGAAACATTATAAAATAATAAAAAGAAAACATTTAATTTACCCTTTACAACTAGTTTAAAAAGGATGTAGAATATACATGTACTTTATACTGGTTTTGTTGGGTCATTTTCTCTTTAATTACATGATGTCTAACATAACAGACCTCACCCAGTCAGTCACCAACCTGTTCTTGCCCTCAACTTTTTCTTCAAGGTGTCAATTTCCTCTTGCATTTTCTTAATTTCTTTCCGCAGTCTTTTATTTTTCTGCTGCAACTTCAGGGTGCTGGTTTTATCTACAATCAACAAAATATTCACTGTACAGTTAATGCATTTTATTTATGAATAATTTAGAAAGAAGTTTAATGAAAGTGCTAAATAATATTTCAATAAAAGGTTAAAAAGATAAAAGTTAGCATAATGATATTTAATAACATTTTAACAGAAGGTAAAAAAGCATTATATTAAAAATAATTGACTAAACTAAAATCAGAGACAATATGTGATAATAATAGTGTTATATAATAACACTATTATTGTAATAATAGACTTGAAAAATACATGTTAATAAAATAAGCAATGGATGGGTAGGACCTAATGTGAAATTTCATATATTTTTAAATTTCAATTAAGGAATGCTTACATTCCCAGAATCAAGGTAGAATACAATGAAATAAACTCTTACCACTGAACAGAGCCGTCTCATCACACTGTTCACTCTCCTTGCTGGACACATTATCTTCATCTTCCATTCTCTGGTCTTCTCCTACATGCTTCTCTACTTCTTTAGCAGCTTGCAGAGCTTGTGTCACATTCTCCTTTTCACTCTTTTGCTGGCCATAGTGGACCTGAGTTCGAATAGTGATGCACACATCAGATATGATGTAAACCACATCATAATTTTTTTTAAAATATGGTATTTTGCATTAAAAAAGGTAAATCTACTTCATTTTTCTTAAAAGTGTATGTATATCTGCACAAAAGAGACTAGCAAGGTTCGTAGTAAAGCAGTCAAATGAGACAATAATGCAGTAAACAATCCTAAACATAGTTTAATACATTTCGATCTCACCTTACTGTATATTCTTCTAAAAAAGTATATCTACCAACAAAAACGATATTACTTACCAGTTGTGTAGGTGTGTCCAGGATTCTAAGCGATTCCTTTTCTAACCAATAAAGGCCGTTACTAAGGTCACGTGATAACGCGGTTCGATGACGTATATTACACGTATAGAAATAAACCGCGCAGGTAGGCAGCTAGGCGCGAAATTTCAAATATGGTGTCTTTACATACAGTATCACGACTGCACGAAAAAAAAATATAAGATAAAGCTTATCAAATAGATGCAGCGAAAAAAATTATTAGCCAAAATAATGCGATGTGGACACTGCAGAAGAAAAATTAAGTTTGTCAAAGACAACAGAATAGATGGATATGTCTGGTAAGTGGGTTGGAGAAAAAAGTTATTTATTTAAATGTATTTATTTACTGATTACTTCAATCAATAGCAGTCAATCTTATTCTTTCTTTTTCTTTTTTTTCTTTCTTTCTTTATTTTATTAAGGGTGTGCAATCGCAAACAGAGCCACGTCCAAAAGAAGAAAAAATCGATCAGAAGCTGATCGATTTTTTCAGGATCCCATAAAGGACTCCATGAATGGTTAATGTTTATTTACAGCTAAAGTAATTTATAAGTAAAAAAAATAAAAAAAATAAAAAAATAATTAAACACAAAACATGGTTTCTGGGAAGTAAAGTAAAGGTAAGTTACCAATTAGTCATGTTACAGGGTTTCCGTGGTTGTTCGATCAGATTTAGGCCATAAAAAGGCTTCAGTATTATCTGACATAATATTAAGGCAGAAGTCTTAATTATAATTTCGAGTGTTATTCTTTTTTTATGCGGACGAAAAACAGAGGGGGGAATCTCGATACGGCCTAATGTGATTTCAAAGTCAAAATGCGGCGATCTTGCATATTCCACTGGCTTGCGGTTTCAGAACATTTAGTAAGTGCTTGCTTATTATAATGAACCTTTAATGCATTATTATACTGTTTTATATGTGCATACTTAGTAGTAAAGACACATAACATTAACACATTCAATATATAGATTAACTATAGAGTGTCAACACAATAATCCTTTTATTGTGTTTCTTTAAACTCAATTGTATACTAGGAAAATACAATATGATCAAGCTCTAATTAGTGTGTATTGGTATTTTAGTATATAAACCAAGTTTAATGTATATGTAAATATAGAATGAACCATAAATGAGCCAGTTTTGCAGTTGAATGCATGCCCCAACCTGTTTAAGTAAAAGAATCTGAGATACACAATTTATTTCCTTACTGTTTGGGTTTTGTTCTTCTGTTAGAAGTTCTTTTTAAATTTAATGAAACTGCAGAATGCATAAAGAATAATATCTAAAATGTTTTGTTTTTTGCGTTTTATTTTTGAATGCATGGCAAAAAAAAAATCTATAAATATATGTTATGTTTTATAATTTAAAAGTTTCATATTTAAAATTGCCATTTCCTTTTAATAAGGTTGGGAGGGGGGCACTGGTGAGGTTTTACATTTTGTAAATACTAACTTGGTTGTTTTATAGGTTTGCACAAGGATTGAGATTACGTCAGATTGACATGATGGAAGATGGAGTGGCATCCAGTTCAACAACACTCTCAAAAATGACCAAAAAGCTCAAAAGGGTAGAATCCATATGTTTAAACCAATAAAAGCTGATGTAATAGTTTGCTTTATGTGGTTACTAATGGTGGTTTTTAATTAAAAGGTGTGCACAACTGCATTGAGAAGAATGAAAAGAAAGCATCAATTCAAAATTGGAGGGCACTCAAGACATCGTTTTGTTGTAATTGATGAGTCCAAATTCAGTCATAAAGGAAAGGTACTAAAATAAATAAAAAAAACTTTAGTTCGGTAATTTAGCATTAGCAGAACTGCATTTGGTTAAACAAGATTTTGTGGGCACACTTATAAGATCTATTGTGTATTTGTGTATACCGTATTTTTCTGACTATAAGTCGCACCTAAGTACAAGTGTCACACTGTCTAGTCTCTGTTTCCCTGGGTGTCCACTAGTGGGCTCACTTCCCCTTAGGCACTTCACCGTAGGCACTAGAATTCCTCTAGTCTTGTCCTGTCATCACAGTAATTGCACTCCTGTTAATTGCACCAGGTGCAGTCACTTTATTGTCATTAGCCTCCCTATAAATACCAGTCTTTTCCTGTTGTTTGGATGGAGTCCATACCCTTCATGTATCCAGTCCTCTCGTTTCCCGAGTTCCGTTCCCTGTTCCTTCCCTTTTGTTTGTTTATTTTGGACTGTCTTTTTGGTTTTGACCTTGGCTTGTTCGACCTCGATTTGGATTATCCCTTATTAAAGACATCTGCCATTGGATCTATCTCTCTCCCTGTGTCTCTCTGGTGCACGATCGTCACAAAAAGTTGCATCAGTCCAAAAATACGTCACGATGAGGAAAAATACATATATAAGTCGCACTGGACTATAAGTCGCATTTATTAAGAACCAAGAGAAAACATTATTGTCTACAGCCGCGAGAGGTCGCTCTATGCTGCTCAGTGTAGGCAACAGGAGCACTGAGCAGCACTGAGCAGCGCCCTCTCGTGGCAGTAGACAATAATGTTTTCTCTTGGTCCATTTCTCTTGGTTCATGTCAAATAAATTTTGATAAACAAGAGTCACTTAAAGTTTATTGAATGGACATATTGGTTAGGAAAGAAAAACAAAAAAGGCATCTTTGGAAGGCTAATTCAGGACATAAGTCAAAAGTACAGAGTGTGAATGGACTGTGACCTCAGTGGAATTTCAAGAACACACTTTAGAGAGTATAATAAACTATCGAATTAATTAATAAAATATGTATTAATTCTTATTAAAGTTTGTGAAACATAAAATTTTAGCAGCTGGTTATATGTTGTATTTGATGTAAAGGTCTATCATTGTTGAGTTTTTGAGGGTAAAAATAAATATATTTACATTTAGAATTTTAAATTTATTAGTCACCCGTTGTGTTTACTGGCAGGTGGACAGAAAAGGCAATTCATCACATCAGTTAAACTCTAGATTACTGAGTTAAAGCACTTTATTCTTAAATTTAAATGTAATTAGAAAGCTAGTGCATGTATTTAAGCTGTGAACTAGTGAGTCATTTCAAACCATTTTACAGATGGATAAGGTATAGATACACATGAAGTACACTTAAGTACAATTTTGATACACTTTATTTTAAGTAGCTTATCCCAGTGTAATATTCTGTAATTTAAATGTAATTAGGAAGCTAGTGCATGTATTTAAACTGTGAACTAGTGAGTTGATTCAAACTACGTTACAGATGGATAAGGTATGTAGATACATTATAAAGTACACTTAAGTACACTCTTGATACACTTTATTTAATGCTTGTCCCATGTAATATTCTGTAATTTAAATGTCATTAGGAAGCTAGCACATGTATTTAAGATGTGAAGTTAATTCAAACTAAGATGGCAAGGTACGAACTAAAGTACAACACATAGGCCTACTACAGAACTTGATGGGTTGTAAGCCATTGATTCATTCACATCTGACTTACATCCATCTATGCAGCTCATATCAATTGATATCGAAAGAAGAGGAAGAGAAGCTATTGTTTTACCATTTTACCTGTTGGAATGGTCTGTGCTCATGCAGATCCTATGTTAGCTGCAATGATTTGTGGCAAGAATTCTGCTCTTCTGATGTAGCAGTGTTCTGTGAGAATAAATATTTTAAAAGATCTGGATCACCCTGTTACACCAACAGCTGTGTAATCAACTTTGCCCTTTCATATGTGTAGCAGCCTACAGAACATACAAAGTTACCCTATGTAACCAGAGGCTTTTCCACACCTTAGTAACACAATGTACTTGTTGTTACATTGTGTAGTACTAAGTGCTTTTTATATAATTACGTATGTAACACATATGTAACAAGATCTTTTGTTACATCAGTAGGTAGCTGTGTAATGGACTCGCCCTGTTACATAAGTGTAACATTGCTGCCTATTACATGTGCATAATTACAATCTGTAAGTACATGCTGTTCCATAACT
Organism: Carassius carassius; assembly: GCF_963082965.1. NCBI lineage: Eukaryota > Metazoa > Chordata > Actinopteri > Cypriniformes > Cyprinidae > Carassius > Carassius carassius. The sequence goes on from NC_081765.1 coordinate 17,326,630, forward strand.
TAGTTACATATTAAGTACATTTTGTTGCATGTTATTACACCATCTACTACTAAGTACTTAATGAGGTAATTACTCTGTATTATGGACACCGTAAAATAAAGTTTTACCAATTATACCTATGGTAAACTATACTGTATCTCATTATCATTTGTTAAAGCTAACAGTCAACAGAAATAATTCAACTGGTTCTCCACAGATTTAATTCACATTCTGAATTAACTGGAAATCAGTCAGGCTGGTCCCACAAGTTTATTTATTCTTTTCTAATGTCGTATTTGGACTAAATTAGCTAGTTATTACACATTTTAAAAATAATAACTATATCCCCAAATATTTCACTATGATTTGTTAAAGCTAAAACCATGTTTGATGTAATTCAGAATGAACTGAAAAGCATTCAGCACTGTCCCACGGCTTTCTTTCTTCGTTTCTATTTATTTAGAGTAAATCAACTTGTAGATATTTTTAAAATATTGAATGTATTCCCAAACCATATCTCACAATAATTTGTTAAAGCTGAAATGGTTCCCCACATAATTCATTCACATTTGGAATTAATTGGAAAGCATTCAACCTAGATCAAAATTTTTTCTTCATTTACCATGTCCCTAAACCATACCACACTACTGGGGTTAATGGTGTGCTTGAAAATATCCTCTAATTATCTCAAATGTTCCCTCCACAAATGGCGGCAAAAGCTGCATGGCTCATTATAATCCTTTACAGAAAACAAAATAAACATTACCAAGCGACTGCCAAAAGCTTCTCTCGACCCAACAAGCATCATACCTTCAGAGTCACCAAGTAAACTAATGAATTAATTCGGTGTGGTATAACTCTATTTTACAACCATTTACAGAGTTCCTCTGCAGCCAAAAACTCCATATCAGTTCATTGGATTGTTAAATGTAGTCATGCATTATGCAGTGGGATTAATTGAAAATGGCCGCTCAGAGAAGAAACGGTGGGGGCCGGTACATTAAGGGGGGGCCTGGGCAAATTCAAAAGCAGATTTTACTTAACGGCCCTTCAGGGTCATAACACTGTCGAATTAATTCATTTTGAGTGTGTTTAGTGCAAATGCATTGCCTTATTATTAGATGGAAAGCAAGGTGTGCTGTTCTGGGAAGCCGACTCTTAGAAGAAAGTAGCAGCAGTTCCCAACAACCTCAAAAAGCTTTTTAAATGTGAAAGCCTCTTGCTGCAAAGCTGCACAGAGGAGAGAAAACCTCACCTGAATGCTTAACGAAGAGAGAGCTTGTGTACTGATAGAAAAGGAAAGTCAAAGATCAATTGCTCTTGAGTAAGAAGACATATACAGTATTTGTGCACTTAGGTGAACTACAGTAAGCCTGTTGACAATGTTTAAAAGAAATATAATTAGTAGGCACTTTAGAGCTAAAGAAAAATCATACATAGCAAAACAAAGATAAGCATGTTGGGATGCTTCTCTGACAACTCCAGGCAGTGTTAAATTTTACAAGAAAACTGTATTTACAAGAAAATACACTGTTCAAAATTTGAGGACAGTAAGATTTGTTAATAGTTTTGAAAGCAGTATTTTATGCTCAACCACGGCTGCATTTATTTAATTGAGTCTAAGGGTATTTTGGGGGGCTGGAGAAGTTTTGTCATGCCCTGACATTTGTGCTTTTTCAGTTTCTTATACACATCTAAATGGCTTAAGTCTAGTCTCACTGTAATCAGAACAAACTGGGCTAGAATAATATGTGAGCAGCATGTATGTACATGATTGTGTTTTTGAGAAAACATTTTTTTTTGCGTGGTTAGTTAAAACCTAAAAATGTTAAATCACTTGAATAAGGCCATAAAACACATACAGAACATTGGATCCTGGGACTTTTGAGAACTGGAGCTTGTAGCCTGGAATTTTTCTTTCTAAATTATGTGAAAATCATCTAGTTTACTCACTTACAGAAAACAATATATTGATTTACATTTTCTAAGACCCTTTTTTTGGTAAAAGTCATATGCGAGTAGGCGTCAACTATTATGAATATCATTGTGATTTCCACCTGAGAAGACAAAGGCCTGCATAGTGAGCTGCATTATGAGCCTTTCAGTCATCTGTGTCACTGAATGGGAGGAGTTACAAGAAAGAATGTGAGGACAAAATAAATGTATAGAATTTTATGTTTGTAGTTTATTTAGAATATATTTAATTATCCCACAACATGATTTAATATCCACTTCGGAGTGCAGTTAAAAATTTTATTAGGAACAATCAAAGCTGACTTTCAAACTGAATTTTTTTGCATCATTACTCCAGTCACACAATCCTTCAGAAATCCTTTTATCAATCATATTTTCCAAAATTTTTGTTTTATTATTTTAATTATTATTATTATTATTATTAATGTTAAAAAGAGCTGAGAATATTTTTTTTTTTCAGTTTATTTAGGTAGGATAAATCGAAAGAACAGCTTTGTGTTAGATTTGTTACAGTTACACTTATTTGTTACATTTATAATATTTACATCAAGCTTTTGAATGGTATAGTATTGTTATTGAATACATTTAGTCAGGAATTATAGTTTGGAAAGTCTTTGGAAAAAGTCTAACTAGTAAAATGTTTACACGTTATGTGAAATCTAGTACAAGTATATAAATAAATAAAGAGACTTAATCATGTTTATGATCTCTGCTGAATAAAGTGCTTCATTCTTTTTTTCTCCAAATCTCAAATCCTCAACCACATCACATCTTTTTGGGGTGAATTATGTCTTATTCCTCTCATCGCGAAGCAAAGAGTAAAAAAAGAGCCGTCTCGCTGTGTTGTTTTCTGGAAATGGTAGAGTTGGTACTTAGTGCTCGCCATGATTCTGGCCTGCACTCCCCTCAGCATGACGTTCCCTTGAAAGGGAACGTCTCAGGTTACGAATGTAACCATGGTTCCCTGAGCAGGGAACGAGACACTGCGTCCTCTAGCTCCCTGCTATGCTTCAGACGCAAGCTTCAGACGAAGAAATGAATGATGTGTTCTCCCGGTGCCTGTTTATAGTCGCGCCAGTAGTGACGTCAGAGGCTGTAGCGGGCCAACAAGTTGGTGTTTTGTCAATGTATGCTTCAGACACGGGTCACGACAAGGTGTTCCCCATAGCGGCCCCTAGAGGACGCAGTGTCTCATTCCTTACTCAGGGAACCATGGTTACATTCGTAACCTGAGACGTTTTGGTGCATTAGAAACTTTTATTGATGTTGAAAAAAAGTTTTGCTGAATAACATTTGATTGTTTAAATAGCACAAAAGTAAAATACAAAGCTCTTAATTCTACAGCACAGCACAATACAAATTAAAGGACAGTTTAATAACTACGATACAGTTAGCTGTAATAACTTCACAGAAACAAGTGATAATCTGTTTGTACTTCATATACATATATATACACATCCCTTCTGTTTCAAGCAACACTTACATAAGACATTTGAACCATATTTGCACCAGATCTCATCATAACAGTCCTTTCTTAGATTATTTCACAAAATCATTATTTTTAAGGCTAGACAGAATAGAGAGCTGTCAATAGGGAGTTCCCAGAGATAGCACAGTAATAAAGAAAAAGCAGAAGTCATTTCTGTCAAGGTTAGGGGTGAAGGATGGAGCGAGGACTCAATAATGCTGGAAGAATGAGCTTCTTTATTAATAACAAAACAAAGCCCCCCCCCCAAAAAAAACTAACTCGTAGGGAAAAACACAGCACTGGCTGGCAGGACAAGGCATATAACAGGAAACACACAATGGCAAATTGGCACAGGACTGCAAACACAAGGACAGTAAATAGTGACCAAATGAGGAGGGAAATGAGGGAACACAGGTGTGGCAATTTATCCAGTAATCAGGTAACAAGATGGGTGGGGTTAAGACAATTGACATGAGAGCACATGGCATACAGGAAACAAAGACAAAAGCCATGTGCTCACACAAAACAAAAACACAAGCACATGGCAAGCAAAAAAAAAATCACCAGTCATTTACAAACAAGACACAAACATACAGCTAATGAGAATACTCATAAGCCACGTGTTCACGCATGACATGAATGCATGCAGCCAATGAAAAACACAAACTGCGTGCAGCAACACAAGACAACAGTAAAGCACGCGGCCGGACACAAACTGTGTGCTACACAAAACACAATCCATGTGGACAGAAGAGCGTATGGCCTGAGCGAACTCGAGACAGTATGCTCCCTCAAAAAGACAGAACATGGAGCATGGGTGTTCGAACCCAGACACGAAACCGAAACTCAAGACATGATGGCCGGGATCTGAACACCAAGCTCCAACAAGAAACAAGGCCCTGACCCTATGCAGTTCTTCCCTTTAGTGCCATCTCACATTCCAGAGTCCCCTCTATTATCAGAAGAGAGGACATATTCTGCCCTGGGGTGAGTGCTGATGGCATTTTCTCAAGCAATTAAGATGCAGAGAGGAGTAGTGGTCAAAAACTTGCAAAGAAAAGAAAAATAATAATAATAATGATGATACAATGAAAAAAGTGTAAATATAAGAAAAAAGTATAAATAATAATGAAATCTTCAAAAAAAAACAAAAAAACAAAACACACGGTGACAACAAATTCCAGTATGTTTTGGTCACATTGCCAGTATAGTGTAATTCTGCTATATTATTATGGAAAACATGTAGTTCTGTAGTGTAAATGATGTGAGAGTAAACAGGGTATATTGCGACACTCTTTAATTAACAGACCTTTCAGAAGCAATGCTTTTTTTCAATGTGTTTGTTGTTTGTAAAAACAGGTGCATCTCAATAAATTAGAATGTCGTGGAAAAGTTCATTTATTTCAGTAATTCAACTCAAATTGTGAAACTCATGTATTAAATAAATTCACTGCACACAGACTGAAGTAGTTTAAGTCTTTGGTTATTTTAATTGTGATGATGTTGGCTCACATTTAACAAAAACCCACTAATTCACTATCTCAACAAATTAGAACATGGTGACATGCCAATCAGTTGATCAACTCAAAACACCTGCAAAGGTTTCCTGAGCCTTCAAAATTGTGTCAGTTTGGTCACTAGGCTACACAATCATGGGGAAGACTGCTGATCTGACAGCTGTCCAAAAGACAATCATTGATACCCTTCACAAGGAGGGTAAGCCAAAAACATTGAATGCCAAAGAAGCTGGCTGTTTTTTTTTAATTTCATTTGGAAACCAAGGTCCTAGAGTCTGGAGGAAGGGTGGAGAAACCCATAGCCCAAGTTGCTTGAAGTCCAGTGTTAAGTTTACACAGTCTTTGATGGTGCAATGTCATACTTTTTTTTTTTTTTTTTTTTGAAAACCAAAGTCACTGCACCCATTTACCAAGAAATAGAGCACTTCATGCTTGCTTCTGCTGACCAGCTTTTTGAAGATGCTGATTTCATTCTCTAGTAGGATTTGGCACCTGCCCACACTGCCAAAAGCACCAAAAGTTGGTTAAATGTCCATGGTGTTGCTGTGCTTAACTGGACAGCAAACTCACCAGACCTGAACCCCATAGAGAATCTATGGGTATTGTCAAGGGAAAAATGAGGAAAAAAGAGACCAAAAAAAAAAAAAAAAAAAAAAAAAATTCCAGATAAGCTGAAGGCCATTGTCAAAGAGACCTGGGCTTCCATACCACCTCAGCAGTGCCACAAACTGATCACCTCCATGCCACACTGAATTGAGGCAGTAATTAAAGCAAAAGGAGCTCCTACCAAGTATTGAGTACATGTACAGTAAATCAACATACTATCCAGAAGGCCGGCAGTTCACTAATTTTATTTTATTTATTTTATTTTATTGGTCTTATGAAGTAATTGGTGGGTTTTTGTTAAACGTGAGCCAAAATCATCACAATTAAAAGAACCAGACACTTAAACTACTACAGTCTTTGTGCATTGAATTTGTTTAATACACAAGTTTCATAATTTGAGTTAAATTGCTGAAATAAATGAACTTTCCACGACATTCTAATTTATTGAGATGCACCTGCATGAGACACTAATGTTTGATCATTGATCATTTCTACAAATTAAATGGAATGATCAAAACAGCAAAGCAGTGTTTCCACAGCAGAATACTGCATGTCAAATAAAATGATATATATATATATATATATATATATATATATATATATATATATATATATATATATATATATATATATATATATTGTCTTTACATTCAAACCATAAATATGAAAGGTGGAAAAAGTGAAAGGTAAACTAAAAACCTCGGAAATGAAACATTAAATAAACTACATCCACATATGTACATTCAGAATCAGAATGAGCTTTATTGCCAGGTATGTTTACACATACAAGGAATTTGTTTTCATTTTTTTAAATGAAAGGGAATTAATTCAGACTGTAAGACTAGAATTGTCACCCTCAAGTGTCACTAGAATGAGTATCTCCCTTTCAAGACTGAATAAACACAAAATCAGATGCCCAAATGATTATTTGCATCTGGTTAAATAGGCCCAGTCAGGGAAAATCTTGAATAATAAATTCATGCACAAGTTAATTACTAAGGTTAAGGGCACAATAAATAAAACAGAAGCCGGAGTCGTTGATTAGGAAGATAGGATTAGATTAAAATGATTAATTTGTGCAGTTTGAGGGGCATTAGCATCATTGTACATTGTTAATGATGCTGCCTGAAAGTTTTTAGGGCTTGTTCATCATATAGAGAAAAACAACAAACAATTCCTTTCTTTTGGAATTCCCTGCAGAAGGGAGGCTTTAGCTAGGTTCTCGAGCAGTGTTTATCTGTACAAGTTTATTTGTAATTAGTAAAATATATGCTACATATAAAATCAACTATTATTGCCTAAATGTAGGATTTAAGATTAGGCACAAGTTTAAATCACTTTTCAAATAATGAAATTTTCATAATATATAACAGAAATTGCTAGAGGAAAAATGAACATTAAATCCTGTAATGGGTGTTGTGAATAACTGTACAGATTAAAAATTATTAAATTGTACCTTTATTTTGTATCCAAGATCACACAAAGTTAACTAGGAAAATTATGACACTTGTCTGTATTAAGACTTTAAAATACATGCATAATGTTTCTAGAAACCAATAAATAATTTTAATGCAATACTTTGTACTGTAGGTGTTGCTGAAATTATAATATTACATCTAAATTATTTTCGAGACAGTGTAATTTCAAGCTGTCCATGTGAAAAATAACTGACAGAGGAAAGGAGAAATCTTTTCTTTAAAATTTAACCTTTGCTCATTGCTTTAGTTGATGGTTTTGACAATGTTGACAGAGCAAGAGACAAGCTCATCAGTTTCTTCACTCATGCACTTCTGTATCAGAGAGCTGGGCCTTTAACTACCATCACTATTGGTTTGCTTCAGCAACAGACGAAAGTTTAAAGCCATTTAAGGGAGCTGGACAAAAATAACCATTTGTCCTAAATGACAACCCTTACTGGACAATCAGGAGAGACACAGTGCAGTGCTATGGTCCCTTAATAATGCAACTGACAGACTATTCTGACTATGCTTCACTTTGCCAAAACTGGCTCACAAAAATCTCTGCTTCTTTTATTCTTTTGTACACCGTTTACTTATAGTCTGTAAATGATGTAGCTTCTTAATAAGCCACAGAGGGCTCTTCTCATGTTACAATTATGTTATTTTTCAATATAAGGATATTACTGGTGACTTAAATAGCTTTATACAGTTTAAAGCATAAACCTATTTGTTAATGCAAAATGAACAGCTGGAATATAGGTCAGATAGAGTTTAGGGTTACAGAATTACAGTGCCACATTTTTTTTCCCTTTCAGCAATTCTCTGAAAATGTTTAATACTGTTGGATTTAGCAAATTCATTTTACAGAATATATCACGGCAACTAAAATGTTTAAATTTACAGACAGACAGATTTTATAGGAACAAAAACTGAAACGATTCCATTGCATTTTCTGGGACAGTTGAAATTTCACTCAGGAGCATTCATTTTGCTTGTAGACGTTACTTCACTTCAACTGAAGTTAACCTGTGGCAAATTAATTTAAATAGGTATGATTTGGAAAGGAGCACACCTCTCAATAAAAGGTCTAACAGCTGAAAATGCTTATCAGAGCAAAAACCAAGCCCTGGGGTCAAAAGAACTGCCTGTAAAGCCCCGAGACAGGATTGCATCAAGCCACACATCTGGGGAAGAGTTCAGGGTAACACTTTAAATTAAGGTACACATATTCACTATTAACTAATTGCTTATTAACATGCTTATTAGTAGCATATTAGCTGTGTATTAGTACTTATAAAGCCCATATTAATGCCTTATTCTGCATGACCATATTCTATGCCTAACAGACCATTAACTAAGAGTTTTTCTTTAATAAACTGATAGTTACTGCTTATTGGGAGTAAGTAAGGCATTTGTTGTATGAGAATTATGATCTTAATATGCTTTGCTGGTTATGGGCCTCATAAGCTGGTAGTAGCAGAAGAACAGTCATTCTCTCTTAATAACACTTAATAAAAATAGTCTCTTCTTATGTAACAACACACATAACTAAAAGTGTTAATAGTGCCCAATTAACTCTAAATTAAGTCTTTATAAGTCTGAATATGTTACCCATTCTAAAGTGAAGTCTTGCTCATTATAAATTCCCTAGTAGTTGGACACTTATTAAGCCATACCTTTTCCCTATTCTAAAGCTGCCTTCTCTTCGAATTTAATAAATCCATTACAGCACACAAGTACTTCAATTATCGAACCTTAGTCTTAAGGCTTCACCTTAAAAAAGGTCTCTGGTTCACTCTTGGTTCACTGAAACGTAAGGAACACTATGCAGTGTCAAAGTGACTGATTTCCATTCAGTAGCAGATCAAAGACGGCACAAGTAGTAATATCTCCTTTAATCTAAACATCTATGTAATTATGCCATACAATGGACAACAGAGTACCAAAATGACTTAACAAAAATAAAATTGCACAAAGATAAAACCTGTACAGGTCAATAAACTAGTAGCTAATCTACTTTTGGCAAGGTTATAAACAAATGTACTGCAGTCTGTATAAAACTGTGTGTAAATCTTTACAACAAAACTTTGTATTGTCTAGATCCTAAACAGAACATGCACAGGACAAAATACAGTGCTCGAAAATTTGGGCACCCTTTGCAGAATCTGTGAAAATGTGAGTAATTTTCTAAAAATAAATAAGAGAGATCATACTAAATGCATGCTATATTTTATTTAGTACTGTCCTGAGTAAGATATTGTACAAAAAAGATATTAACATTTAGTCCACAAGACAAAAAAAAATGCTGAAATTATTAAAATAACCCCCTCAAAAGTTTGTGAACCCTTGGTTCTTAGTACTGTGTGTGGTCACCTGATGATCCACGACTGTCTTTCTGTTTTGTGATGGTTGTGCATGAGTCCCTTGTTTGTTCTGAACAGTTAAACTGAGCAGCGTTCTTCAGAAAAATCTTTAAGGTCCTGCAGATTCTTCAGTTTTCCAGCATCTTTGCATATTTGAACCCTTTCCAGCAGTGACTTTATGATTTTGAGATACATCTTATCACACTGAGGACATTTGAGGGACTCAAACACAACTATTTAAAAAGATTCAAACATTCACTGATGCTCCAGAAGGAAACAAGATGCATTAAGATTTGGAGGGTGAAAACTTTTGAACACGGTGAAGATGGCCAAATTTGTCTTATTTTGTTGAAATATTTTTTTTTTTCATTTAGTTCTGCCCTTCGTAAGCAACAGAAGATACTTGCATGTTTCCCGGTACACAAATTAAGTACAATTTACCTTGATCTTCAAATTCCAAAAGTTTTCACCCCCAGGTCTTAATGCAGGATCGAACTTCAGGCTTTTGTAGGTTTCTGGGTCCACTATGTGGAGCTCTGCAATTGGAGCCGTCATCTTGATAGTTCCACGATCCACACCGTTTGCCCTGAAGGCTTCTGTCATTGTGCGGACACGGCTGAAAGTTTTCAGGACTTTTTTATATCTACGGATGACCTCAGCTGGTCCTTTGACTGAAAAAAAATAAATAAAATTTTACCGTTAAAAAACACCTCAGTCAAAAATTAGTTAATGAAATTGAGCGAATGCTCTCTGCACATAGTATACGTTCATCAAATACTTTCAATTCAAACCCACTAAATCCCAGCCTCAGCCCAATCAAAAGTACCGGCCGAGGTTGTGACCTTACCCCTTCCCTAAAACTAAACACCTACAATAATTTATAAGTAGGAGAAGGGGGCAGGAAGAGGAAGTAGTGTTTTATGGTATGAAGTGTAAAGCAATTTTTACAGTAAAATTAAATGTAACCAATCTCACTGGAATGTAGTGAAATCATATGGAAGTGTATGAGTGAAGTTGTAAGATATAATACGAGTATGTTTTTTTATTATTATTATTCTACAGATTGGTAAGATTTGTCCATAAGACTATGATGCAACAACTGCCACTTCTCATTTAAATCAAGTAAAAAATATTTTGTAGGGATAACCTGTTTATATAATGTGTGGTTAATAGTACAATAGGCACTGGCTCCAAAAGGGGGAAATGCGATTTCTACTGAGAAAATTGTGATCTGCAATCCTTGCACCTTTAAGGATTAAATACATGTATTTAAAATGTTGTTTTTTTTTTGTAATTAAAATGTCAAAATGTAAATGATAAGTAAAACTGAATACCTGTGAATTTGCTACAGCTTTTGTTCTAAGAATATTTTAACAACCTTCACCATTAATAAAAAAAGAAAAATTAGCAGCTTTTAATCAATTAATGTTATTCTTACCTCTCATATGAGTTCGACTAGGCCCAGCTACTGGTGCAGATGCTGATGGCCATGTGTGCTCTGTTTTCTGTCTTGAAAATAACTACATCACTGTCGGAGGACTCGCTGATATTTGGAGATGATGGAGGAATGTCATCATGGGCTGAAGCACCTGAATTCTCACTCTCTTCCAAATCAACTGCTTTTGGTTGACCTTTAATTAAATTGTGGACAGATGTGAAATTGATCAACTTGTTATGAACAGACACCTCAGTTTTCAATACAATTAAGTTTGCAAACACAAGTTCCTCTCAATTTACTCACTTGATATCTTCTTCCCCATCAGGATTTGCTCACGTAAGAAATTGCGCTCTTGCTCCAGATCATTTATCATTTTTTTCTTGCCATTCGATCTTGGCTTCTAGGAATTCAGCTTTAGAGATTGTACCTTAAAAAAAGTCAATTTAAGCAATTCAAAAAAACATCAATAGGGAGAGAGGGAGAGAGCGAGAGAGAGAGAAAGAAAGAAAGAATGACATGCATCAAAGGTCATAGGCTACATTTAAATCCAGGTCAGTGAGATTATAGGGTATGCCTTTACTTGATGATCCACAAAGACTTAGAAATTTGATTTGCCATGAAGTGAAAAAGTGACTTTCTGCCACCTACTGACAATTTTAATTTAACATATAAAGCATCGTTTCATTATTATTTTTTTTTTTAAAACAGCAGTATTCAACGTTTTATGCTTGAAAACATTATTTATGCATTTGTAACTATTCAGGTCCCTCTGAGCTGCATTTCACAGTGTGTGAATACATCTATATGTCACTTCAGATGCATCTTCTGTTTTAAAATCTTTAGGAGTCAGCTGTCCACATCAGTCCTTAAGGTACCAGCACAATAACACATTTAGGAAAATATGATCTAATTATCGTTATTGATGAAATCCCAGAAAATAGAGAGATATACTTTTTTGTCAACATCGCACCCCCAACTTCCATCAACCTAATGTGATATATTTGTGATTTGTGTGGGGCTAATAATACTGTTGTGGACTCTAAGATCATATGTCACCATGTACAGCAACATCACTAACCAGAAAGCTATACAACCAAAAGTACTACATTTACATTTGGCAGACACTTTTATCCGAGACAAATTAAATATTATTTAAATGTTTTATCATTTCTTGCTATGACTGCCTCTTTCTCTCTCTATCCTCTCCAATATTTGAATTTTGGAAAGTTAGAAAACACTGCTAAAAACATAAAGCATCACCTGATCCAAGGCTACTGATGCTGCTGCCGCTGCCACTTGGGGGCAAGGATTTTTTTTCTTCAGGACCTATAACACAAGATAAACTCAACATGAACACATGAACAGGAAACATAAAATGTGTGTTTTTTTTTTTTTTTTTTTTTTTTATTGTACAAAGGTATATTAAACAATTTACCATTTGGATCATTTTTGGTCAACTCCATCATTGACACGTCTTTGGCAGCTTCTGTCTTCTTCTTTGCCTTAGGCTGTTTACAAGGGGAAAAAACACAGTAAATGCGGTAAACAGTCACTATGATATCATTGATGTTCACAATGCTGCTGACGTGTTTTCTGGTGCACCCAATAACAAAGATAACATGTCAGCAGCATCGTACGTCAACTGTCACAGCAGTCGCGCTCACAACAGACCTGGAAGAGAAGACAATGATGAATAAAGTTTGCATTTTTGTTATTTTTGATACTTCAACAAATTCTAATTGACCCTCTGATGTCACATGGACTACTTTGATGATGTTTTTCTTACCTTTCTGGGCTTTTTACGGCTTTTTAGCCGTTGTTAACTGAGAAGATGTGCAAATGCATGTTCATTTTCAGCGTTTATTTGCGCATCTTCTCAGTTAACAACGGCTCTGTGTAGTAACAGCTGCTCTATGTGAAATCACGCACCTGATGGAATTTACCGCTGATTAGAGAACCGGCTTTACTGACGAGATGCGCATTAACGATCGGCCGATCGTGATCGGAGCAGCCCTAATGGACAGTATACCGTACACACAGTTTCAATGGAGGGACTGAGAGCTCTCGGACTAAATCTAAAATATCTTAAACTGTGTTCTGAAAATAAACGGAGGTCTTACTGGTTTGGAACGACATGAGGGTGAGTCATTAATGACATAACATTTTTGGGTGAACTAACCCTTTAATTATATTATATTATATAACTTAGACACCTGTTTTATTTCAGAAAAAAAAAACGGTTTTAATAATGTGGTAAAATAAACTTTAGTGCGAGACTGTTTGCTTTTGTAACTTTTACTTTATAATTTGCATTAGAAAAAAAAAGAACATCAGTGCAAGCAGTATGAGAACTATTTCTTACAGTCAGAATGAAAGCATAGGTTTCAGCATCTATGATACATTGAGTGAAAGGTATGGAAGTAAAATAATGACTTATGTCTTTGAAACAAAAAAGCATGCCGAATAGCACTATCTGAAAAAAATAATGCATTGAATTAACAGTTCTTGCATTTTAATGCCTTGTATTTCCAGGGCTTGCATCTTTAGGTCCTGAAATGTAATATAGTTGTTCGTTTAAGCTGTGAATATTTCAATTAAAAATATTTCACACACTTTTTCATAATAAAAAAATCAATAATTCATATTCACGTTCCAGAATTCACTTCCAAAATATTAAATCGGTTAAAAAATACGATGTATAATATTCAACAGGCAAATTTCGGTCCATTTTATTTCACTTTCCAAATTCGCTTCCACAAATTCAGTGGTTAAAATTCGGCAGATAATTCGCCCTTTCACATCCGGGAGCTGCAGGAATAACAGTAGAGCACAGAGGCATGATCTCTATCTACTGTCAGTTGCTCACCAACAGGTGGTGCAAGCGGCTGTTAAATAAGGCCAAAGCAACAGGTGGATTAAGTAATACAGTTACAAAAACTGATCTGCAGAAATTAAGCAAGCGCTAAGTAGAAGTTTTGATTATCGGGGCATGTGGAAAAGCTGATTGTGCGTATGTTTATTTCAACCTCTTTTCTGTTACCAAGTAAGCAGCATTCAAATGAGATTATTATGGTGTTTTACCCAACGCTGAATTACAGAACTAACATTACATCTAAGGAAGACATATATTGCTTTCGGTTGTTTAGTTTGCCTAACTTTGTGTCATGGCTTGTGAGTCGCTGTGCTGTAATACTGGGGATCCCCTCACGTCACACTCCAGGATTCCCCAATGACGAGTAATGCTTCTCAGTCAAATAATACTGTGATATAAGACCTCAGATCTCAGAAGACATTTTATTGATGATTATGCAAACTATATAGACAGTTAAGCAGATGTAAAATATGAACGAACGCTCAAGGTTTCACGCGGTTTCCCTCAGAAATCTGTTAAAGAAAAGAAAACACGTGGCTCAGCGCACTAACAGTGACAGCGATTTAAAGACAAACTCACATCTTACTGATGATGCAAACTATATACAGACAGATGTGGATATGAACGCAAGTTACGGAACAAGAAAAAGTGCATGTTATATATATAAAATAATTTAATTTATTTAAAAAATAATTAATGAATGAATAAGGGGCCATTCACATATCGCGCCTAATAACGCGTGGAAAAGGCTATGTGCGCCGCTTTCTCCTTTTTTCCAAAGTGCTCGGGCAGAAGCGCTCCTGAGGCTAAGAAACAATGACGCGCTCTCTCCATGAAGACGCGGAAATTTCAGCAAAGGATAAATGGATTTGCAGCACAAAAAAAATCGCTTTCAGTAGCTCTGCTACTAAATTTATTTCAAAATGGCAATCCATTCAAAGGAGATTATAATGGTGTTTTACCCAACGCTGAATTACAGAACTAACATTACATCTAAGGAAGACACATATTGCTTTCGGTTGTTTAGTTTGCCTAACTTTGTGTCATGGCTTGTGCGTCGCTGTGCTGTAATACTGGGGATCCCCTCACGTCACAGTCCAGGATTCCCCAATGACGAGTAACGCTTCTCAGTCAATTAATACTGTGATATAAGACCTCAGATCTCAGAATAGATTTTATTGAGGATTATGCAAACTATATACAGGCAAGCAAATGGGATCAAAAAGAATCCAATGCGCTGCATTTTCTTTATAATTGATTTCCATTACCACTGGTCTATAAAGTCGACAGTCACACAAAGATATCAATACCATGATTAGTTTTAACAATATGCAACCAATTTATATTAACATAAAAAAATGAGTTAAAAACAATCTAGGTATATTCTGAAAATGTAAACTGAAGAAATTATTGACGTGCTACCGCACCCAAGGGACCGTCTGACAATTCCACTGACTGGGTTAAAAGGTCCAATGTGTTTTAATTAAAATTCTAAATAACACAGTCAAATTCTTAATCTTGTATTTCTCATAGTGATTTTCTACAGGTGAGATTTTGCCAATACCTCCCTTCATATATTTACAGTATACAATCATTTACATATTAAAGATCCCTGGAAAGGGTTTTCATGTTCCAACAGTTGTAGTACATTGCTAGATACAAGACTGACTTACTAGGGATGGGTGTTTTCCACAAATATCACATTCGACTATTTGAGCTCACAAAAAAAGAATACTCGAATATTCGTTTATTTAAATTAAGTTTAATGAGTCAGACATTTTTCAGCAACATTTGTTTTCGTCATTTTGAACAAGCTTACACACAATAAGCTTGAACATTACACATCGTGTTTTGTAGCTGAAAACCTTTAACAATGCGTGCAAACAAATAAAAGTACAGATTAAAAGCAAAAAAATAATAATAAGTGAACAAAGAAAAAACGTAAAGCAGCCTGCAGCAATTAGGCTATTGTACACTTAACTTTTAAACTGTCAGCAAATCTTTTTTTCTTTTTTTCTATTCTTTCAAATGTTCTTGTTAAGAAATACGGGCATGTAAACATGATTGGGGGAAAGTCGGCTCCTTAGTCTGTTAACAATAAGGCCAGCCGCGGAGAACGGACGGCACAGACGTTGTCGGGACTCACAAATAACGGTGTGCTAAGCGAATAAGTTTTGTGAAGCGCTTCGTGTTTTCGTTTCACCACTGAATGGGATCCTCATCTGGTGGAATACATGGAATACAT